>NC_056733.1:1756805130-1756937630 GCF_019279795.1 Protopterus annectens | reverse complement strand
AATGCGTACAAGGCTAACCAAAAAAGTAGCAGGATCTTGACTGATTGTCATCAGACATGAGACATTTGGATATATGTAACAAAACCAATGGGATGAATGCTTCAGTGTGGCTATTATTTCATTATTGATGGAGAGGTAGTAAGCTCTATCTGACATGTTCTTACAGTCTTGGACAGTTTTCTACTGTATTGCAGTGTAAGAATGGGTGTAACCTAAGTGTTTGATTCATAAAACTGTGTAAAGCACTCCAATTGTATGTTGTCACTAGTGTTGTATGCACTTGTGTTGTGTTACTGTCTTCCTATAGCGTGAACTAACCACACATTCACATAGCAGCTCCAGAGCAATAGTTTCATCAGTGGAATTAACTGGTATCTTTTCTCTAATTTAAGTATCTCACGTTGAGTCTAAAAGAGCAGAAGCAGCACTACAGTGGGATACAATACAAGGGCATTTTTTTTAATTTTTAATTGTACTGTACTTGCACTTGCATTTCTTTAATTAGTATTTACTTGCAAACACTACAGTGTGCATGCATTATTTTGTTTTTGTTTACATGTAAGTTGGGTACCATGGGTCTGCCCGTGTGAATTCTGGGGCTTTATGCCTGCCAAGGTAATTCCAGCTTTGAAAGCAGCACCAGGGCACCACGGGGCTGCTTGCAAGTTCCATTCTTCATTTAAATTCTATTTCAAGGTTAGTTTGCTTCGCCCATGATTGACTTGAATATGGCTTCTTGAATTCAAGTAGCAAGTCTCCTGCCCATGAATTAGTTGAACAATTCTACTCTGCCTGAATTTTGACAGAAACATTTTACATAGATCTGGTGAGAGCAGTGTGTGTGTGTGTGTGTGTGTGTGTGTGTGTGTGTGTGTGTGTGTGTGTGTGTGTGTGTGTGTGTGCGTGTGGCAGACAAGCTTCGTACAAAGATTTTGCAGTTACAACTTTATTAATTTTTTTTTCATTTTCCTTTGTTGACAAGGTTAATCCCACTAGGCTGTTGACCCCTTTTCAGGGAAGATGCAGGTTGATATTTATACTGCAAGGGGAACTTGGCCAGGTCATATGGGAATTTTCCCACTCTTTGTGAGGTGATCACGGAATGGTACCAGAGGGCTGTTACTGGTCATCACTGAATAATCTAAGGTGGAAGCTGTGAGTGGAGATTAGCTGGAGAAGGAGAAAAAAGAAACTGTACTTTCAAAAGGAAAAAGATGATGTTATGTTGTCCTATCTTGCCTTCATTTTTGCTGGTTGGGTTCAGAGCCGAACCTCTGCTCCAACTTGGCCGCATACCAAAGCTCGAGAGCTTCAGCTGGCTCGAGGCTACAGCCTATCCCATGATGCTTAGCGGCTGTTCCCCAGATCTCATTTTCTGCTTGAAGCATCGGGATGGTCTTCACTGGCTCACATTTATTATTTACCTTTTACTATATTTTTTTCTCAATATCTTCATATTGGACTCTATTATACCTTCCCAATCCAAGTAGAGTGCTCGAGTGTGTGTGTGTGTGTGTGTGTGTGTGTGTGTGTGTGTGTGTGTGTGTGTGTGTGTGTGTGTGTGTGTGTGTGTGTGTGTGTGTTATTATTACTTGGATGTGTCTTCGGTTGCTCCCCTTGGCCCCTTGTCTTTTCGTTTATTCCCCTTAAAGAATCCATTTAAATTAGAGGATTCTTTCTGTTTAGCCCCTTTCTTTCTTCAGTGCTTCTTTACCTCTTCTTAAGGAGTCATCATTTAAGTTAGAGGTGTCTCCTCAGGTTAGAGGAAACTGCCGTTTAACTTAGAGACTTCTCCTCCTCCCCCCACCCCTTACCTTTCCTAAAAAAAAAAAAGGAAATCTCTCTTTCTACTTGCCTTTTTCTGCTGCAGTTATAGTAGTTATTGTAGTTACTGTTAGCTGTTATTGTTGTTGCTATTAGTTGGCTTACAGGATGTCTAAAGAACCTGTTAAGGAGTCGAGACAATCTGGTTTTAAAAAGTGCAATTCATGCACCCAGAAAATGTCTCTAACGGACGGACACACAAGTTGTGTGTCTTGCCTAGGAGAAGTCCATCTTCAGGACTCTTGCTCCATTTCTCATGGCTTTAGTGCAAGGGTTTTACAAGAGAGAAAAAAACTCATTTTGAGGAGTTTGTTGAAAGGCCCTTTTGAAGAAGATAATCAGGCCTCAAAATCGGATAAGACAAAAAAGTCCGCTTCGTCGGCTCCGGTGTCTGACCCATCAAGCAGTCAAAAAGATACAGTATCATTGGACCCGAAGGTTCTCTGTTCCAACAAACCTGGCAATCCCTCGGTTCTGTCTGAGTCTTCGGAACCATTGCGGAGCTGAAAAAGGAGTCGGTCACCATCATTGGAGCCAATACACTTGTTGCCCCAGTCTCCTCTATTACAGTCTGTGGCAGGAGGTCACAGGTCATCGACCCAGTTCTCTCGGTCCTCCAGGTTATCGGACGATGATATGGAGCAGGCGGTGAAGAGGTTGCTGCAGACGTGAGCCCTAGCAGAAATTCTTTCAAGCCCAGCCCATCGGATCGTGGAGCCGACCACTGTATCTCAGATACTGTCTATTCCTTCTCCGACTAGATCGAGTTTGGAGCCAGAGTGTCAGGAAGTCGTTGTACCCGAACCGGCAGAACCAGTAATCACTCACAATATCTCTGCTCCAATCTCGTTGATGCTGTCTTCCGAGGAATCTGGGAGCCGACACTCCCTGGTCAGCTCCTGGGGGAGAGTTGAGTTGGACCCTTGTCGGAACTTACTCTTCCACTCGGAGCTTCAGCACAGGTGAGTTTGGCTCCCATATCAGCTTCGGAGCCACCCTCCTCAGCACCTTGGAGATCTCCTTTGGGAATGGAGTCTCTCTCTGCCTAGGATTGTGGTGCCTTCGAGGTGATGCGGAGTGTGCTCTCCACTAAGTCTGCTCCACCTACGGCTCCAGCCACTCTTCCCCCTAAAGGGCCGGCATCTTCTGCTTCATCGTCCCTCTGTCAGCCCCTGAGTAGAGAGTCAGTGCCCCAGGAAACCCCAGTGGGTGGAACCTCCTCTTCCGACACCTCCCCAGAACGTCCCCCTGAGGAGTTCCCTCAGAAGAAACAGTGTAAGAGGAAGCATGAGTCTGTCACCTCTGACAGCAACTTAGAGGATTCGGGAGGGTCCCCATGGTTGCCCTCTGAGGATGTCTCTTTTTCAGACATCCTTGAGATCCTTAAGCAAAGGGGCGGCTGGAAATCTCTCCCCCCTTCTGAGGATGAGTTGGTATACCTGGAGGCATTTGGCTGTCACCACTTCACCTCTTGGGTGTCTTCGCCCTTTGACCCGCTCCTGGGTGTTGTGAGTCGGAAGGTGTGGGACTCTCCCGAGTCAGTGGACCCCGTTCCGAGGAGGCCAAATAAATTAATTACGGCCCCAGAGGATAGACCATATTTAACAAAGGGAGCTCCAGGAGATGCGATGGTGGTGGCAGCAGCCACAAAGGAGGAGTTAGCTGAAACCTCTGCATCTGTCCATTTGCCAAATAAGGAGTCTCATATGATGGACAGATACGGGAAGCGTATGTTCTCCTCAGCGGCCTTTACCTTACAGTCACTGAATTACTTATCACATTTTACCCGACTCCAGGGGGATCTCCAGAAAGAGCTGGGAGACACCCTACATGGTGCTACAGCCCAGGGTTTATCGGATAAGATAATTTCCCAGCTTGCAACCTTAACGTCTATCACAAACTCCTCCATGCGCCTCATTTCCTATGCAGCCGATAGAGTGAGTAGGGCAGCAGGCACAGGAATAGCTCTTATGAGACATTCCTGAATGCACCTTTGCGAGTTTGCTGAACCCTTCAGATCTTCCTTTATTGATGCCCCTTTTGATGGCTCATCCTTGTTTGGGCTGAAAGTAAAAGAGACTCTCACCAGGAGCCAGCAAGATGGCAAGGCTCTATCTGCCGTCGGAGTGCATTTTTCCACTCATACCAGACCTTATCCTAAAGGTCAGAAGAGTGGTAAAATGTGGTTCCGGAAGTCCAAAGAAGCCTCACCGGGCACTCGTGGTGATCCTTCCCTCAGGGGCAGAGGGGGAAATAACAATGGAAGATGCCGTCCACGCAGCAGGGAGGTCCACAGAACCAGGGTGACAGAGATACATTTTCTGGTCAGCCCTTACAGCTCTCCTGAAAGGAGGCTTGACTGTCCGCCTCTGGAGGCAGTCAGGGGAAGAATATCTCTGTACCCAGAAGCCTGGCTAAAATTCACTCAAGACAAATGGGTACAGTCCATTATATCCAGGGAATACAGCATTCCTTTTTACTGCCCACCTCATCCGTCAAAGTTCATCCTAGGCATTCCACCTGGTTAAAGGGATCAAGCAACCCTAGAAATTCAAAGGTTGCTACGAAAAAGTCATCCAAGAAGTCCCCGCAGACCAGATCGGATCCAGAATTTACTCAAGGCTCTTTTTAATGCCAAAAAAGAAAGGGAACTGGAGACCGATATTGGATCTCAGCAGACTAAACGAGTCGGTAAAGAAGGCAAAGTTCCGGATGGTAACACTGCAGTCTATACTTCCTTTTCTGGGACAAGACATTTGGATGTGCTCTTTAGATCTTCAGGACGCATACTATCACATAAAGATGGACAGGTGCTCTAGAAGATTTCTATGCTTCCGGCTGGGAGCCAGTCATTACCAGTTCAGAGCTCTGCCCTTTGGTCTCACTACAGCCCCCAGAGTGTTTACCAAATGCATGGCAGTAGTCACGGCTCATTTGAGACGTCAAGGATTCCAGGTGTTTCCATATTTAGACGACTGCCTCCTGACTGCCACCACCAAGCACCTACTAATCAGTCCCAGGGACTCCACCATCCATCTCTGCTCAGATCTAGGCATTACTATAAATACAGAAAAATCTGCCTTGTTGCCATCACAGAGTATTACCTTTATAGGTGCAGATTTAAACACAAACGATATGGTAGCAAAATTGCCTCGAGAGAATACAAATGCTACTCAAAAAGAAAAAGGTTTAAGCAAAATTCGTCCTCAAGGTCTTAGGATCAGTGGCAGCAGCAATAACACTAGTCCCACTGGCATGACTACACATGCAGATATTATAGTGGCTACTCTTCGCTCAATGGTCCATACAGGAGTTAGCCATGTCTCACAAGATTCTCATTATGGATGCCTGCAAGAGGGACCTATTTTGGTGGCTTCAGTCCATTCAGGTAACAATGGACAGACCATTCGTACTTCCCCAGCCTGTCACTACAGTAACCACGGACACGTCCCAGATAGGGTGGGGGGGGGGCATTATCTGGAACAGACTGTCCAAGGCGTTTGGAAAGATTACGAGTACCTTTTGCACATCAGTGTCCTAGATATGAGGGTGGTGCTTCTGGCATTGCAAACATTTCAGAACTCTCTTCCCATGGGGACTATTGCAAATCAGACAGACAATATGTTGGTGGTATAGTACATCAACAAATGGAGGAACCAGATCCTATCCCCTATGTCGAGAGGCCCAGAGAGTTTGGCAATGGTCTATTTCTTCTCAGCGCTTTCTGACGGCAATGCACATCCCGGGGAAATCCAACGTAATAGCAGACAGGCTAAACAGAGCAATTTTAATGCTTCACGAGTGGTCCCTAAGTCAGGAAGTTGCGAATCAAATTTTTTGCAAATGGGGCCAGCCTTGCTGTGACCTTTTTGCCACTCCATTCAATGCCAAATGCAACAACTACTTTGCCCTCATTTCACCTCCATGAGAGTCACTGAGGGATGCACTCGTCCACAATTGGCCCCCGGGACTTCTTTATGCCCCCCCCCCCATTTCCAGTGATTCCGAAGGTTATTCAGAAAGCCAAGTCATTGAGTCGCAGGTTAATTCTCATTGCTCCTTATTGACCTTGTCAAATTTGGTTCCCCTTCCTTTGGCCCCACCTTCAGGAGGACCCATGGATCCTGGACCCAGTGCCAGATCTTCTGACGCATCAGTCAGGAACGCTCCATCCTGCTCTTCAGAGCCCCAAGCTGACGGCTTGGTTACTCCACTTCCAATCTTAGCCAGGCTTCCAGAATTATCCCTTGCAGTTCGTCACATTCTGTTTTCCTCACACAAAAAGACGACTAAGAAACTTTATAAAACCAAATGGAAGAGGTTCTATTGTTGGATGGACAAAAAACATAGATCCCTTTAAAGCCCCTATACCTTCAGTTTTGGAATTTTTAGCAGAAGTCTTTAATCAAACAGCAGGGGCGGCCACTATGAATACAATTAGCCACTATATCAAATTATCATGTGGGAGACCTCGGAGCCAATGTAATGTCCCATAGATTATGCAAAGCTTTCCTCACGGGTACTTTTCTGTTAAGACCACCCTTAAGAGAACCTCCTCCCCCATGGGATCTAAATTTAGTATTATCATCTCTGATCCTTCCTCCCTTCGAATCAGCATCCTCTTGTCCACTAAAATTTTTATCTTGGAAAACAGTCTTTCTAACAGCAATTACTTCAGCTAGGAGAGTTTCAGAATTGCAAGCTTTGTCAATCTATCCTCCATATTTGATTTTCCACAAAGATAGAGTTTCTCTCAGAACAAATCCTTCCTTCTTACCAAAAGTTTGTTTTGAAGCAAATTTAAACCAATCTATAGAATTGCCTGTGTTTTTTCCAAACCAGGCAGAATATAAGCTTCACCAATTGGATGTGCATAGACAGTTGCGTTTTTACTTGCACAGGACCAAAAATATTAGAAAGTCAGAGCAGTTGATTGTTTCCTATGCAGAAAATAAAAAGGCTGGCAGTCTCAAAAGTTACTTTGTCCAAATGGCTTACTGAGACCATCACCTATGTCTACAATTCTCATAATAAAGAACTGCCAGGGAAAGTAAAAGGACATTCAACTAGAGCGGTGTCTACCTCCATTGCCTTTCAGTCCAGGCTTCCATTGGATTCAATGCTGCTACATAGTTTAATCCTCACACCTTTATCTCTCATTACAAAGTAGATGTGGCCTCCCGGAACAGGGCATCCTTTGGTTCCACTGTTTTGAAGAGTTTATTCCCTCGAGCCACCCAAGAAAAAGGTTCTGGGGACCAGCAGAAGGCAAGATGGGACAAAATAACATAAAGAAGTTATGTACTCACCATAACATTCCATGTTTGTTGTCCAGTATCTCGCCTTCATTCTTATATCCCATCCATCCTCCTGGAGGATTTAGAGGACTTTACAATTGGAAAATATGGTCTGATTCCTTTCTTGCCTCTTTACAACTCTTTATAACTAATATATTTCATAAAAAAATTCCTTTTCTGTATGTTAGCATACTTTAGGAAGTACTCAAAGTCTGGGGAACAGCCTCTAAACATCATGGGTTAGGTTGCAGCCTCAAGTCAGTTGAAGCTCTCGAGCTTTGGTATTCGGCTGAGTCGAAGTCGAGGCTTGGCTCCGAACCCAACCAGCAAGAATGAAGGCGAGATACTGGACAACAAACATGGAACGTTATGCTGAATACATAACTTCTTTTTTTGGAGGTGAATATCGTGGCATCAGGGGCTCTGGATGACTCTGTTTTACAAAAAAATGGCGGAAGAAGCAGAACCAGAAGAATCGGAAGCCATGCAGTGGAATGGGTAATGTATGAAATATTTGGTATTGAGGAGATGACAGAAAGATTGTAAGGTGCTGTAAATGATGGTGTGGATACAGAGAGGACATGTCTGGCCAGTGGAGTAATGGAATTTAAGGGCATGCTCTGTGTTTGGCTTCAGGAGGATGGAACAGAGAGAACTAAACAGAGAGAGAAAGGCTGACATCAGTGTTTCCAGAGTAAAGACTTGTTTAGCAGTAGTAGGTTCCAGTGAAAGACTGCAGAAAGAAAAGGATCTGCAGACGCAGAGGAGACATACTGCACCTGTTGAGAGCTGGAGGTAAAGGCCTGTTGTGTGGGTAAAAAAGTAGGAACAGCAATTAAACAGGTACTGTGTTTTAGACAACACTGTTATCCCCATAGGCTTGTTTGTTTGACATTAGGGTATTAATACATATTGGAACTGAACCTGTAAAGTAACTTTTGAGACATTTTTGACTTCCTATTAAAATGTCAGCACTTGAATTGTAGAGGGCTGATAAGCCGAAAAAAGATAGAAAACACAGGAGAAGAGCGAATCTCAAAAATCGCTCTTCTCCTTAAAGCATCTTTTTTGGGAGGATAAGCCTAACTTATATATATATATATATATATATATATATATATATATATATATATATATATACATACATACATACATACATACACCACACACACACACACACACACACACACACACACACACACACACACACACACACACACACACACCAACTCTAAGAACAGCTTACCGTGGAGAAAAGTAAATATTCCAAGAAATGGCATCTCGGACTTGGTATGTGTAAATCTGTTCTTTCGGCCATTCATTCTCCATATTTTGAGACTCACTCTAGCAAGTTTAGGCATTTCAAATGGTTACCAATATTTGCATTAGCAGAAAAACGTGTTAATGAATGTGAAAGGAAAAATAACATATCTCCTCAGAAGGACTGTATTTATTAAAATTTAAATCTGTAGTTAAAAAGAAAATTCTTGCAGTTTAGGACATCTAAGACAGCGAATGAATTAAAATGTTTTTTTCTAAGTTTATGTCCGAATGTGCATGATATTAAAAAAAATTGTGGATGACAGAGAAGTATGGACTCTCGCATGGGACGTTTAACTTTACAAACAGAAAATAAGTTACAGCATGTGCCTAATGTGATAGTAATAAAGGGGAAAAGGCAGTCAAAAGCATGTTTTTTTCTTGGGGATTAATCATATTTAATTCAGGATTGTACAAAAAGAAGGTCTGCGCATTGTGGGGAGTTTGGACATTCGAGAAAAAACTGTAAACCATATTGCAAGAAATGTGAAAGTGAGGATTATTTTTGATTTGATTGTCCACAAATTAATGAAGGCAGACAAAGTGATGACAATGAGAGGGAAGAACAAGTTTTTATGCAAGAAAGGGTGGAAATGAATGATGAAAGGGTGCAGGTGGGAGTGAGAGTGAGAAAGTACAAGAAAATATATAGAAAAAGATGCACTCGAAGTCCACAAACTAATACGTGAAATAGAAACACATAGAGTAATGGAAAATGGGTTGGGGGTATTAGAAACAGAGGAAGAGGAATAGGATATATGAGCATGGAGTTGGGGAAAAAGGCAGAACTTTCTGTTGGGGGAAGGGTGAAAACGAGAAGCAGGAGGCCAAAACATTAACTAGGAAAAAAGCGCAAATAGATGCAGAGGTAGTTAGCTTACTTGACACAAAGTGTACAGACATGGGAGCCAGAAGATGCTGAAGGTTGGGGGGGGTGAGGGTGGCAGAAGAGGCACTTTGTGATCTAAAAGAGTAGTTTTTTTTAGCTGTCTTCTGCTATAACAAGAGTCATATCTGTGACACAAGATATATATAGTGTAAATATGCTTATGTCTGGAATTACTGCGTAGAAATTTCATAGAAACATACAAATGTTGTACCTGCATGGTATGTGATCCAGGAGCCATATATTCAAAAAATAGAGAGAAAAGTGCAGTAATACAGTAATGCTTATCCCTACTACACAGAGGGAAGCCACTACAGAAGAGTGGTGGAAAGCTGTTAAATACTTCTCGGTTGGACATAAAAAAGTCCAAATTAAAGGTCAACAGTGGGATTCTGTTATTAAATGCTCAACTTCTCTCTCTTTAAAATATTTTAAATTGACTGTTTCTCTCCAGTAGAACAGTACAGTTACTGTACTGTGGTGGTTTCACTTTCAAAAAACGTTTATCCCACCCTGGAAAAGTCTCCAATTCATTGATGTCATCCAGGCCACTGAATACAGGTAGTTTTCTGGCCAGTTCCCTCCCCAAATTAATATCACCATGACCGTCCTAAAAACCCACCCATGCTGTGATGTCACAGCTCCCTGGTCATTTCCCTACCCATACAGAAAGTAAAGGCTATAACAAGGAAACAGTACAAGTCAAGTCTCCTGCTGTGAGCTGTCAATCACAACAGGTAACCGCTCAAATTACCCTTAGCACTTTGACAGCTAGGGAAGTTTGGTGTGAAGGGGGGGTGGGAGATGAGTCAAAGTAGTACAATTCAGGCTTCACAAAAAAACTGCAGTTTAGGCATTCTAAAAAGAAGCAGCAGTAAAAAGCACTTTGAAATTCTGTTCTGTGGCATTTGCACTGTTTGTGTTTTAAGTAGTCATTGAACAGATGAAATGTTACTTAAAACTGACTGAAAGACAGCAGTGTATGCGTGTAAAATCAGTGCAGTGACAGAAGCTTTAGGAAGAAAGGCCTGCGTGATGTAACATTTGTCAGACGAACAGTCCATTATGGGATACCTAGAGGCAGACTAAACAATCAGAATTACTTCAAGATGCCATACCCTATGTGGGTCAGACTCAGAAATTACGTATAAAAATATTTAAAAAACTGTAAATAGTCCCAGAGTGATGTTAAAATGTAGGAAACACTAAACCGTGGCGAAATAAACATGCTTTTTGAGTCTGTTGGTGCGGTTATCCTTTGTGTTTAACAACACTTATAGCTGTTAATGTTCTAGTGAGTGACAAGCTTAACAATTGTAATAGGTACTTAAAAGCCTGTTAAGTACCTTTTTGATGTCAGAAAGGTGCTTAACAAGTATGCTTTTTCCCCAAATTCAAAGCATAATTATAGTGTTCTATATACTGCAACTCATTATCTTTCAAAAATAAGACATAAAATGCATCACAAAAATCTAGATCCTGGCAGTATCCACAGCTGAAGTTGGAGAAGAGGTGTTTGATATACACTTATTGAGGGATTGTGTCCTGGGACCCACCTGATCTACAACTGGCCTTGCTCAGAAGTGTACACAGAAGGTTGTTATAGCTTGTGTGTGGATGGTGGGGGTGGGAATGATATTATTTTTTAAATTCTCATTGCAATCAAATCTCATACATGTGCACTGAAGTTACTATGATTTGTTTGGGACTGGGAAAAGTGTGGTTATTATTTCTCTAATTTTCCTCACAATTAAACCTCAGAGGTACTATGCACAAGTCACTGTGGCTTTTGTGGGCCTGTGAGAGTGTTGTCATTATTTCTTTCTTTTCACGCAATCATACCTCACAGTAATAAGGAGGCATATTGTAAATATACATTTGTAATCAGCAGGTAAAAATATGTTACTAAACTCTGCTTGTCAGATGGATACACAGATAGTGGTAGATGTATTTTAGGGGTGGGATGAATAGGCAAAGCTGTATGATTTGTGACACCAGTAACTTGAAATATATGACTGAGTCCATGTATTCATTCACTTTCATCCCAATCTAATAACAGAAGAATATACAAAACTGACTTTTTTTTATTTTCTTTTGACAGGGAGATGGACACTATTTTCAGATATGATTCATGTATTTTTGCAAGCATTTATCTTATCAGTTTATTAGGAACTACTTTTTTGTCATGTTTGATCATTTAACCATGGGCACAACTTATTTCTTCTTTGAAAGAAGAAAATAAGACTGGATATTTTTAAAAATTCAAAAAACAAAAAACAAACTGGTGAAAAAAAACACCCTTGCAGGTCCAGCACCTTTAAACTCCTGGATTCAGATAGATGTATGCAAAGATTCTTTATAATCCACAGGTTATGCTGTAAAACAAGAACGCCAATAAACGAAAAAACCTAATTGAAATTTTATTAAGCTTAAAAACAAGCTTTTCGTCGGCGCTCTGTACCAACTTCCTCAGAAAACAAACTGCACCACACATTTGTCTCACTATAAATACATCACAACTCCACTCAGATGCCCCCCTAGCGGCTCCCCTTTAAAAAAACACATGATAAATTTCTAACAAAAAGCGGCCAAAATATTCAACAATTTGGTATCTACTACTCATACCTGCCTTCAATGCTGGTAAACCTATAATGCTCCAAATATTAAATTTTAAAGCCACCATGGTTATATATAAATACAAATAATCAAAAGTATCAATAACCACAAGAAATTATAATATATAAAAATAAGTATAAAAGTGGGAAGAAAATTCCCACAAGTGTTGATATAAACATTGGTATAAATAGTAAGTAGTAAACACAAAAATAAAAATAAAAAATGCTAAGACGCAAAAGTATATTCCCGGGTGGCATTTAGCCACTCCAGGGGGCTTCACCTCACTAGGCTTCTCAATTTGAGGAAGCAACTGATGGAAAGCATACTATTAAGTCCAGGTAAATGGTAAGCTTCCAACTTAAGTTGCCACATCAACTCCTTGCATTCTAGTCTTAAAGAATCTGGTTCCCCCGTATACTCTTGGTTTAGCTGATCGATCACTGAAAACGAGAATTCGTGACCTGGATTATCTAATATGTGTTTGGCCAAAGCGTTGTCGACCTTCCCCTTCCTGATGGCATATAAGTGCTCGTATACCCATTCCTGTAGTTTCCTATCAGTCTTGCCGATATAGAAGCCTGAACAGACCGAACACTGGGCTAAATAAACCACCCGATTGCTGGCACAATTGAATCTTCCTTGTATGAGATACTTCTTGTCCCTAATGAAAGAAGCTGAGCTTGCTTTAATATATCTGCAGTACCTGCACATATTACATTTAAACATCCCATATCTGGGGGAGGCACCAGCAACTTTGGACTCCAGGATGTTTTTGATGTTGAGGCCCCTCCTGAAAGTGGCCTTAGGGGCGATAATAGTCCAAATGTTCCTGTTGACTCGGCGGTTAATAAGCTCCAATTTTTCTTTATAATGGACGCAAGGTCCATTGCATCCAGGTTGAATGAAATTACAAAAGTACAATTGAAAGTATCAGACTCACTGGCGAGACGAAGTAAACTTAAAGGCCCATCCTCCATATTCCCCAAAATGGGGCAGAAGTGGCCATTGGCCCTCTTCCCCTGCACTTCCACACTCAATTCTGCAACAAGATCAATGGGGTACCCTCTGCTGAAGAACATGCCAAAGATGAACTTACACTCCTTGTGAAATTTCTTATCTTCTGATGTCATGTGGGCTGCTCGAACAAATTGGCCTTTCACGATAGCCCTCTTTTGGTGTAATGGGTGTTCGCTGTCAAAATCTAGATAAGAATTCGATGAGGTCTGCTTCCAATGTATGCTGGCCATGAAGCGATTTGAGCTCCTATCTTTCTCTAGTTCCATGTCCAAGTAGGTAATCTTGTCAGTGGCAAACTCAGATGTGAATTTCAAAAATTCTGTAGCGCCGTTAAAAAACGACACCAAGTTGTTGACATCATCTAGAGTACCATTGAGGATGACAAAAATGTCATCCAAGAACCTAGTGTATAACACTACTTTCTCTTGGACCAAAGGGTAAGATAAAACAAACACCCTCTCCCAGTGGGCCATAACTAAATTGGCCACACTGGCTCCACAGGGCGATCCCATAGGGACCCCAATCAATTGGTGGAACCACCGGTTATTAAATGTAAAAAAAAAGTTGCTGGTAAGAATAACCTCCAATAGCTCACTGACCATCGTAACTTCTTCTGCAGGAGCATGGTGAAAAAACATTTCCAATTGGATCCACTCAACCGCCTCCAAATGGGGGATAGATGAATACAGGTCAACAACGTCAATGGTCAAGAGAATACAATCAGCGTTGAATGGAACAGAACCCACTTTTTCCAAGAATGCCCAAGAATCCCTCGAAATATATTGAACTCTGTCCACATACTTCTTAAGGATCTCTTCCACCACCTTAGCCGCTGCATACGTAATGCTTCCTCTGGAACTAACCAGTTGCCGCATAGGTGGATCATAGATGTTCTTGTGTATCTTGGGATTCCCAAACAATACTGGAATTTTAGGTGATGCCACAGAAACTAAATTGTATACATCCACATCTATGACGCCATTAATAAACATCTCCTCAAAAAATGACCGGATGCGGCACAAGCTGAGATTCAGTTCATTCTTAGAAACCTCCTTGTAAGTATCAGAAGATAGAACAGCCAACATCCTGTCATTGTAGTCGTTCATGTCTATAGCCAACAATCCCCCTCCCTTATCGGGTTGCATAAGTCTAACTGATGCAAATCTAAATCCCTCTAACAAGGCCCTCTCCTCCTTAGTGGTATTAAAATGAGCTTGGCACCTTGAATTGAGGAGGTGGCGGATGTCAAGATCACACAATTGTTCGAAAATTCCGATAGCTGGGAGTAATGGTGGAGTAAAAGTACTTGGTATGTGGTAACGGTTCTTACATTTTTGGGAATCACCCAACAACAGTGACAAGTTCAACTTTCTCACGAAAAGTTTCAGGTCTAATATAGTCCTCCCAACACCAGCTCTGCAGGAGGGTACAAAAGTCAGTCCTTTAGCCAAAACATCCACCAAAGGTTGGGAAAAGACAAACTGTGAAAAATTAAAAATCTTGAAGTCTTTACCCATGTTGTAAAGAATTTCCAAAGGTTGCGTTGGGGGTACTAAAGGAATAGCTAAACCATGATCTCTCAGTTCTTCCTGGTTTTGTATTTGTTCCTCGTCATCCGACCCGACTGTGGCTGGGGGGAGGAGGCTCGAACTTGAAAATTTTCGTCATAGTTGTTGAAAGTCGGCTCATCCTGGCTCGTGGCCGGCCCAATACTCATAATACCTTCCGTTGAAATTCTCTGGTTTGTTAGCCTCAATAAGGATCCATTCTCCGATTCACGGGGGTGCATGGATTGACCATTAGTCACTGGGCCGGGTAGCGACCCCATGGTGGTTCTGCTATTCCCTAGAAAATTCCCTTGAGATTTAGGGGGTTTGGGGTAAGCTACCCCCTCTTTGTAGGCTTTTATGTCCCTCTGGAGTTTCTTTACTTTAGTTATAGTGATCTTAGAAATGTGTTGGTCGATACTGGTAAAAACTCTCTCGTATTCATAACGATATCTGGAAAAATGAATGTCTGATTTAATTTCCTCATCTAAGTTGGAAAGTTCCGTGGTTAATTGATTAATAACTTCCTGATAGTGGGTGCAAATTGAGTTGATCAATTCATTCCCATGTCTATCAAAAAGTGCCAAGAGGTCAAGATGGAATTTCGACCCATCCTCCAAACCTGTAGGGTATTGCCATGAGCGAAGCCCCTTCGGAACAATCTTCGCACGTCGGCATTCCCCAAAGTAGGATACCTCAAGTTGTAACTTCCTAGGCTAAAGGACTGACTTTTGTACCCTCCTGCAGAGCTGGTGTTTTGAGGACTATATTGGACCTGAAACTTTTCGTGAGAAAGTTGAACCTGTCACTGTTGTTGGGTGATTCCCAAAAACGCAAGAACCCTTACCACATACCAAGTACTTTTAATCCGCCATTACTCCCAGCTGTCGGAATTTTAGAACAATTGTGTGATCTTGACATCCGCCACCTCCTCAATTCAAGGCGCCAAGCTCATTTTAATACCACTAAGGAGGAGAGGGCCTTGTTAGAGGGACTTAGATTTGCATTAGTTAGACTTATGCAACCCGATAAGGGAGGGGGATTGGTGGCTATGGACATGAACGACTACAATGACAGGAATGTTGACTGTTCTATCTTCTGATACTTACCAGGAGGTTTCTAAGAATGAATTGAATCTCAGCTTGTGCCGCATCCTGTCATTTTTTGAGGAGATGTTTATTAATGGCATCATAGATGTGGATGTAGACAATTTAGTTTCTGTGGCATCACCTAAAATTCCAGTTTTGTTTGGGAATCCCAAGATACACAAGAACATCTATGATCCACCTATGCGGCAACTGGTTGGTGCCAGAGAAAGCATTACGTATGCAGCGGCTAAGGTGGTGGACGAGATCCTCAAGAAGTATGTGGACAGAGTTCAATATATTTCGAGGGATTCTTGGAAAAAGTGGGTTCTGTTCCATTCAACGCTGATTGTATTCTCTTGACCATTGACGTTGTCGACCTGCATTCATCTGTCCCCCATTTGGAGGCGGTTGAGTGGATCCAATTGGAAATGGTTTTTCACCATGCTCTTGCAGAAGAAGTTGCGATGGTCAGTGAGCTATTGGAGGTTATTCTTAACAGCAATGTTTTTACGTTTAATAACCGGTGGTTCCACCAATTGATTGGGGTCCTTATGGGATCGCCCTGTGGAGCCAGTGTGGCCAATTTAGTTATGGCCCACTGGGAGAGGGTGTTTGTTTTATCTTACCCTTTGGTCCAAGAGAAAGTAGTGTTATACACTAGGTTCTTGGATGACATTTTTGTCATCCTCAATGGTACTCTAGATGATGTCAACAACTTGGTGTTGTTTTTTAATGGCTCTACAGAATTTTTGAAATTCACATCTGAGTTTGCCACTGACAAGATTACCTACTTGGACATGGAACTAGAGAAAGATAGGAGCTCAAATCACTTTGTGGCCAGCATACATCGGAATCCGACCTTCTCGAATTATTATCTAGATTTTGACAGTGAACACCCATTACACCAAAAGAGGGCTATCGTGAAAGGCCAATTTGTTCGAGCAGCCCGCATGACATCAGAAAATAAGAAATTTCACGAGGAGTGTAAGTTCATCTTTGGCATGGTCGTCAGCAGAGGGTACCCCGTTGATCTTGTTGCAGAATTGAGTGTGGAAGTGCAGGAGAAGAGGGCCAATGGCCACTTCCACCCCATTTTGGGGAATATGGAGGATGGGCCTTTAAGTTTACCTCGTCTCACCAGTGAGTCTGATACTTTTAATTGTACTTTTGTAATTTCATTCAACTTGGATGCAATGGACATTGTGTCCATTATAAAGAAAAATTGGCACTTATTAACCACCGAGTCAACAGGAACATTTGGACTATTATCGCCCCCTAAGGCCACTTTCAGGAGGGGCCTCAACATCAAAAACATCCTGGAGTCCAAAGTTGCTGGTGCCTCCCCCAGATCTGGGATGTTTAAATGTAATATGTGCAGGTACTGCAGATATATTAAAGCAAGCTCAGCTTTTTCCATCAGGGACAAGAAGTATCTCATACAAGGAAGATTCAATTGTGCCAGCAATCAGGTGGTATATTTAGCCCAGTGTTCGGTCTGTCCAGGCTTCTATATCGGCAAGACTGATAGGAAACTACAGGAATGGGTATACGAGCACTTATATGCCATCAGGAAGGGGAAGGTCGACAACGCTTTGGCCAAACACATATTAGATAATCCAGGTCACGAATTCTCGTTTTCAGTGATCGATCAGCTAAACCAAGAGTATACAGGGGGGACCCAATTCTTTAAGACTAGAATGCAAGGAGTTGATGTGGCAACTTAAGTTGGAAGCTTACCATTTACTTGGACTTAATAGTATGCTTTCCATCAGTTGCTTCCTCAAATTGAGAAGCCTAGTGAGGTGAAGCCCCCTGGAGTGGCTAAATGCCACCCGGGAATATACTTTTGCGTATTAGCGTTTTTTATTTTTATTTTTGTGTTTACAACTTACTATTTATACCAATGTTTATGTCAACACTTGTGAGAATTTTCTTCCCACTATTATACTTATTTTTATATATTATAATTTCTTGTGGTTATTGATACTTTTGATTATTTGTATTTATATATAACCATGGTGGCTTTAAAATTTAATATTTGGAGCATTATAGGTTTACCAGCATTGAAGGCAGGTATGAGTAGTAGATACCAAATTGTTGATTATTTTGGCCGCTTTTTGTTAGAAATTTCAGTGTTATTATGTGTTTTTTAAAGGGGAGCCGCTAGGGGGCGCATCTGAGTGGAGGTGTGATGTATTTATAGTGAGACAAATGTGTGGTGCAGTCTGTTTTCTGAGGAAGTTGGTGCAGAGCGCCGACGAAAAGCTTGTTTTTAAGCTTAATAAAATTTCAATTCTGTTTTTTCGTTTATTGGCGTTCTTGTTTTACAACATAACCTGTGGATTATAAAGAATCTTTGCATACATCTATCTGAATCCAGGAGTTTAAAGGTGCTGGACCTGCAAGGGTGTTTTTTTTCACTGGATTTTTTTAGTTAGCCTTGATTTTTGTCCAGGCTGTAACTGTAACAAAAGGCTGGGGGGGAAAGCTATAAAATGTTCCTCGCATCATCTAGAATCCTATGGCTTTTTGAGGTCGCAGCAGCCTCCATACTATCAACTTAATTCTATTATATCCTCCACAGTTATACTGCAGTCTTGGCCATTTAGGGGGCATACTTTATCTATATATGTATACCAAATATGCCATAAGTATAGATTGGCGTTCTTGTTTTACAACATAACCTGTGGATTATAAAGAATCTTTGCATACATCTATCTGAATCCAGGAGTTTAAAGGTGCTGGACCTGCAAGGGTGTTTTTTTCACTGGAATTTTTTAGTTAGCCGTGATTTTTGTCCAGGCTGTAACTGTAACAAAAGGCTGGGGGGAAAGCTATAAAATGTTCCTCACATCATCTAGAATCCTATGGCTTTTTGAGGTCGCAGCAGCCTCCGTACTATCAACTTAATTCTGTTATATCCTCCACAGTTATACTGCAGTCTTGGCCATTTAGGGGGCATACTTTATGTATATATGTTTACCAAATATACCATAAGTCTGCTTTTCTCTAACTTCGTGTTGCAGTTCCTGTTTGTATTATAACTTACCTTTAATTTCTCTATAAACTGGCTAAATTTCATCATTTTCATATAATTGTATCTTTTCTTAAGAAATGTTTTCATATTATGTCTGATTTAGTGTTTACACTGTATTTCTTGTATTATTTTTAAAGACTGTAAAGTTATTCTTAAAATGTTTTATAATACGTTGGAACTTTTCTCCCCAGGCCTCCACTGAAAATGAGCTCCTACCCAGTTGGACTTTCCTGGTAATCAAATGTCAGTAAATAAGTAAGAAAGGATTTCTTTCGTTAGCTGCAATTTTTGTTCAGGCCTTCTTTGGCTCAAAATATTTGAAAAAAAAAGCTGTAAAATGCAATTCAGAGCATCTAGAACCCAATGCCTTCAGGGGAGTTGAGACCACTGGCTTCATTAGATTATTTCCTCCTCTTTTTAATATTAGCCATTTTAGGATATATTGAAACAATGCAGGAAAAATCTGAAAAGTTCAACTGTGTGTGTGGGAAAGCAAGAAAAGTAATCTGAATGTTGTCACAAGACCAAGATGGGGAAAATAGGGGGCACAATGGGTGTATTTGGGAGGGGTAGTGGACAGCAGGAGCCCATGGAGTCTTTTTTCTAGGGTTTCATTTCACCAAAGGCCAGAGACAAAATATTCATTATTGCCAGGGACTGCCCTATTTAAGTATATCACATAGCCTATCAACAAGGTTTTCCACTCTCCATAAAACATTTTATAACACTGTAACGTTTGGATAGGAGAAAAAAACATGCTTGGTTTTGTCAGATTTCTGGTGTATAACAATCCTTTTGACCGGATCTTTATTTATTACTACATATATACTTGGTTACTTAATAGTGTTAAACATGCCCTTGCAGACACACACGTAAGTTTTGCTACTGGTTTTGTCCTTGATGAGTAGTGCACTGCAGTGGTGATGCCCCTCCATAAGAGTGGCCTTACAGCTGACCCAGGCACTTAAAGTCCTGTCAGACTTACAAGCCTCATCTGTAAAATCATGTGGGGTGTATTATAACTAACCTCATAAACTATGATATCAAGACTCTTGTTTGAAATGACCCTCCAATGGTTTGGCTTTCAAAAGGGTTACAGAGGCTTTTGATTGTGGCTGTGCAGTGCACGTGGTATATCATGACTTGGGTAAAGCTTTCAGCACCATTCCCATGTTGACATCATGCAATAGTTAATTACTTTAACAGTGGACCACATGTGTGGTAAGATGGATAGCAGACTGGCTGAAAGACTGAGTCCACACAGTGTGTTTTGCAGGTGCCTCATCAGTAAGTATGAATGTGAGCGGTGGTATCCCTCACGGATCACTGCTGGAACATCTTTGTTTTGGAATTAATTTCATTGATTTCCAAGTAGGGAGCCAAGACCTCTGGCTAACAAAGTTTGCAGATGACTCAAACTAGGGGCTGCTGTTAAGTTACAGTATGACACTCAAACTCTTCTGAATGAACTCTCCATGCTTGGTGTACTAAAAATGAGCTTAAAGAAAATGTTAAGTGTAGTATCGCTTTTGGTAGACAGACCCTCCTCTCATCATACTGTACTTCTATCACACAAGTAAAAAATGAAAACTTTGTCCGTGACCTAGATATGTAGGCTGATAGCTCCCTCTCTTTTGACATTCATATGACAACAGCTGTCAGGAAATCCACCTAATTGCCAAAGGATTATCCTCAAAGCCTAAAAAGGTAATCATTCCCTTATACTCGTGATTCATCAGGACAATTATTGAGTACAATTCCCCCTTTGGAGTGTATCTCATTAATCATATCAAAGAGTTAGCAAAACCCTAAAGGTTCCTAACAAAAAGATCACAGGCCTAAAGTCTCTGAGCTATGAAGATATACTGGAAGCTCTATCCCTTCATTCAGCGTCTTATAGACATTTGAGTGGAGATCTGTCTGGCTTACTGCACTATTGGAAATCCAGTTGTCCTGGAACTCCTGATGTTATGTATTCCTATCTCGCCTACATTCTTACCCGTGGGTTTGGAGCCGAATATCGTCTCCGACTCGGCCGATTTTACTAGCTCAAAGTCTCTCATTGGCTGGGCTAAGAGGGTATCCCATGGTGCACTGCTCCATATCCCCAGATCTCGTTTGCTGCTTGTGTAGCTCAGATGTGGTCTTGCTTGGCTGTGGCTAAGTACCTTCTTTTTTGATATTTCTCTTTGAGAAATTTGTTAGTTCATACCCAAAAGCTATTTTAATAGCTATTTCTTGTTGCTGATCGCTAAATTGTGTGTGTGATTTCAGTGCTTGAGTGTGATAGTTGTTTTTTGGTATCCCTGACTGTTCCAGCGGGCTAGGCCCATTTTAGTTAGAAGGACCTAGTCCTCCCCTCTGTTGTTGGATAATCCTTTGGTGTCATTGTGTTTTTCTGTGTAATCCCTAGGAGAACTGTTTCAGTTAGAGGTTCTTCGAGTGTGTCTAGTACTGTTTTTCTGGTGTTTCTAAATTGTGTGTGAACCGTTTTAGTTAGAGGTTCTCAGAGTGTGCTTAGTACGGTTTTTCTGGTGTTCTAAATTGTGTGTTTTTCCCGCCCTTTGTGTAAAGTTGCGTCTAGGTGTTCCGCTAGCGCTAATTATAAAATGTCCAAGGATCAGAAGGAGCATAAGCCTTCTGGCTTTAAAAAATTTTCCAAATGTGGATATAAAATGTCCATCACGGATGGACACTCTGTGTGTGTCTACTGCCTTGGAGCCATCCACTTACAGGAGTTGTGTAGCTTTTGCCACGCGTTCAGTCCTAGGGTGCTCCAGGAGAGGAAAAATAAATTGATATTAAAGGGACTTCTGAAACCATCAGTTGAGGAAGCTATAGACTCGGCTTCTAGTACTCAGTCAAAATCTAAAGCTTCCAAGTCTAAGAAAAGGTCTCCAGCTCCATCTGCCACTTCGGAGCCTCTGGAGAAGATTACTGTTTTGGACTCTACCTCCTCGGCTCCACTGTCCTCTGGGCCACAGGAGGTATCAGTGTTAACTGAATCGGTGTCGGCTCCTATTATTTTTGAACCCATTCGGAGCCGGTCGCCCAGTGTGAGGCATGGTTCACCAGACAAGAGACCCCAATCTCCATCTCTCTCCTCCAAATCCTCCAGGCTTTCTGATTTGGATGTTGATAGGGTAGTGCAGAGGCTCCTACAGTCGCCGGTGTTGGCCAAATTGTTCTCGGCTCCGACCCACTCGACTCTGGAGCCAGTTCCTGTGACTGTTTCGATGATTCTTCCTCCGAGCACATCCTTGTCGTCGGAGCTGGTATGCTCCGCTCCGAGTGATGTTCCCGCTCCGGCTCCGATACCCCCTCTGGGTCTATCTGTGCCAACCTCGGCTCCGACCATGTCGGTTCCGTCCACAGGGTTCGAGACTCAGGTCTCTTCGGTCGGGCCCAAGGGGGATACTTCGGGACATCTGTCGGTTCAGAGTCTCCCACTCGGTGCATCGGCTCGGTGGACCCCGGTCCCGGTCGTGGCCTCGGAGGCTGGTCGGTCTTCGAACTCGGGGGGACCTGCCTTTGAGGCCATGTGGAGCGCGCTGGCCAGATAGTCAGCTACATCACTCGGGTCGGTCATTCTGTCCCCCACCACCCCGGCGAGAGCTTCTGACACTCACCTATCCATGGACAGTAGAGCGCCAGGCCCTAAGGATACCCCCATGAGTCTGTCCTCAACTTTCTGAGGGTCCCCCAGAGTCCGTGCTGAGGAGCCTCCTAGAAAGAAATTGTGCAAGAGGAAGCACATAGACTCCCAGGATGAGTCTCTCACCTCCGATACTGACCTCAAGGAATCGGAAGGTTCCCCCAAGTCTTCCTCTGATGATGTTTCCTTCTCCGATATCCTGGAGATACTGAAACAAAGAGGAGACTGGCCTTCCAAAACTCCTTCCGAGGAGGAGTCAGTATTCCTTAAGGCTTTTGGCGCTCAGCTCTCCACCTCCTGGGTGTCTCCACCCTTCGACGAACTCCTTGACCTCATTTGTTGAAGAGTGTGGGAAAACCCTGATTCTGTGGAGCCCATGCCCAGGCGTTCCAACAAATTCCTATCTGCACCCCAGGGAAAAGAGTTTCTGTCAAAAGGAGTCCCTGTAGATGCCATGGTGGTGGCGACAGCCGCCCCGAAGGAAGTTGCAGAGTCTTCCTCATCGGTCCATCCTCCTAACAAGGAGTCTAGGACCATGGACCGGTACGGGAAGCGTACCCTATCTTCAGCAACTTTCACTTTACGGTCGCTGAATTATTTGTCTCACTTCACTCGGCTCCAGAGAGATCTCCTCAAAGAGTTGGGAGGTACTCTTGTGGGTAACATACCTGAGGCGGTGGCTCAGACAGTTAACGCATAGGTTTCTACCCATAACTCCATTGCTAACTCGTCCATGCGGCTCATTTTGTATGCAGCCGAGGGAGCGAGTAGGGCAGCAAGCTCAGGGGTCGCCCTTAGAAGGCAAGCCTGGCTGCACCTGTGTCACTTCGCGGAGGCCTTCAAGTCTTCCTTCACTGACGCCCCATTTGACGGTTCCTCCTTGTTTGGGACCAAAGTGAAAGACACCCTCACCAGGTGCGAGCAAGAGGGAAAGACCCTGTCTGCTGTAGGGGTCCGTTTTTCCCTTCCTTCTAGGCCTTATCCCAAGGCCCAGCTGGGGGGGGGGGGAATGTGGTTCAAGAAATCACAGAGGTTTTTCCCTGCCGCACAAGGTGAACCCCCCTCCAGAGGCAGGGGAGGGGGGGGGTTACTCAGGGAGACATCGTCCCAGAGGCAGAGCGGGCCCCCGCTATTCCGGAGACCATGACTCCTTCTGTGGCTCTCCATACTCTCATTCCTGAGGGTGTGCCCGGCTGCGCTTATCCGGAGCCAGTTGGCGGTCGAATTTCCTTATATCTGGAAGCCTGGGAGAGCATTACCCAGGACCGATGGGTATAAAGGATAATTTCCAGAGGTTACCTCATCCCATTCTCTTCAGTACCCCCACCAATAAGGAAAATCCCAGGCGTTCCACCCAGTCAAAGGGAACAAGCAGCCTCAGAGGTCTCTCAGCTGCTAGAAAAAGGAGCCATCCAAAGAGTCCCCTCAGACCAAATCGGATTAGGGACTTACTCAAGATTCTTTTTGATGCCGAAAAGAACAGGGGACCTGAGACCCATACTAGATCTCAGTCAACTCAACAATTACGTACACAAGTCCAAGTTCCATATGGTCACACTACAATCGATTCTCCCATTGTTGGGGGAGGAAGTATGGATGTGCTCCATCGATCTCAAGGATGCTTACTACCACGTCAAAATGGACAGAGCATCCAGGAGTCACCTACGCTTCCGGCTGGGAGCCATTCACTTCCAGTTTCGAGCCCTGCCCTTTGGTCTCACCACAGCCCCCAGGGTGTTCACCAAATGTATGGCAGTGGTGACGGCTCACTTGAAACGTCAGGGATTCCAGGTGTTTCTGTAGCTGGATGACTGGCTCCTTACCGCCCCCACCAGGCATCAACTAGTTCAGACCAGGGACGCTACCATCAGTCTATGTCACCAATTGGGCATAACAATAAACTGAGAAAAATCTGCCTTATTGCCCTCACAGCGTGTCACTTTTATAGGAGCAGAGTTGGACACCATTCGAATGCGAGCATTCTCAACACAAGAAAGGATCTCACAGTATTGCAACAACAAATACACATGCTGATGCCCCTGAGACAAGCAAAGGCAAGACTGGTTCTACAACTCTTAGGGACCATGGCGACAACTATCATGTTGGTCCCTCTAGCGAGATTACACATGAGACTTCTTCAATGGTTCCTCTTTGTCCAGTGGTCTCTCCAAAGACTCCCACTATCTCATTCCATCTTACTCACAGACAGGTGCAAGCAGGACCTCCGTTGGTGGCTGTGCACCAACAGTGTGAACGGGGGAAAGCCCTTCGTTCCTCCCATCCATGTTGCCACGGTGACCACGGACACCTCCCAGATGGGGGGGGGGGGGCATTATCTCGGCAGGACAGTCCAAGGCATATGGCAGGAACACGAGATACATTTGCATATAAACATCCCGGAGATGAGAGCAGTGCTTCTTGCGTTGCAGGCACTTCAGGAAGTTCTTCCTCTAGGGACTATTGCGATACACTCAGACAACATGTCAGTAGTGTGGTATCTCAACAAGCAAGGGGGAACCCAGTCTTACCCCCTATGCAGAGAGGCTATGCGAGTGTGGCATTGGGCAATAGCTTCCCAACGGTTTCTGGTGTCAATGCACATTCTGGGAAAGTCCAATGTAATAGCAGACAGGCTAAGCAGAGCGATACTTATGCCGTACAAGTGGTCCCTGAATCGCCTGGTTGCAGAGCGAATCTTCAGCAGATGGGGTCAGCCTTGCTGCGACCTTTTTGCCAGCCCTCTCAATGCGAAATGCAGCAACTACTTCACGCTGATCCCCCCACAGGGGGAATCACCCAGGGACGCTCTGGTGCACGATTGGCCCTCCGGTCTACTTTATGCTTTCCCTCAGTTTCCCCTTCTCTCAAGGGTGATTCAGAAAGCTCAATCCTTGGGAAGCAGAATGATTCTGATTGCCCCACACTGGCCTCGTCAAGTATGGTTCTCCTTTCTTCAACCATACATTGTGGACACTCCTTGGATTCTCGACCCTCTACCAGATTTACTGACACACATGTAGGGACAGTTCCACCCCTCTCTGAGGACACTCCGGTTGACAGCCTGGCTACTCCACTTCCATTGCTAGTCAGACGTCATAATTTTTCACCAGAAGTGGTCCATATATTATTGTCCTCTCATAAGCCATCCACTAGAAAGATTTACTCTAGCAAATGGAAAAGGTTCTCTATCTGGGCTCATACTAGAGGCATTGATCCTTACACAGATCCACTAGATTCAGTTCTGGAGTTCTTGTCTATGCTGTTCTATTGGGGGTCCGCATCAGCCACCATCAAAGTTCAGCTGGCAGCAATATCTAATTCCCACGTAGCGAATGAACGTAGTCTTATGGCACACAGACTATGCAAAGCATTCCTTAAAGGTACCCTGTTGCTTCGTCCCTCGGTGTCCGAACCTGTCATGCCCTGGGATCTCAATTTTGTTCTTCAAG
Organism: Protopterus annectens; assembly: GCF_019279795.1. Taxonomy (NCBI): domain Eukaryota; kingdom Metazoa; phylum Chordata; order Ceratodontiformes; family Protopteridae; genus Protopterus; species Protopterus annectens. The sequence continues at coordinate 1,756,911,894 of NC_056733.1, read as the reverse complement.
CCCTTACTCTACCACCATTTGAACCTGCAGCTACCTGTGAATTAAAATTCTTAACATGGAAAACAGCACTCTTAATAGCAGACACTTCAGCAAGGTGGATCTCGGAAATTCAAGCCCTCTCCATCAAACCCCCATATTTGATCTTCCATAAAGATAGGGTCTCTCTTAGACCAAACCCCTCGTTCCTTCCTAAAGTGGCTTCCGTGTCTAACATGAATCAGTCCATTGAGCTGCCGGTGTTCTTCCCCCATTTTTCTAACAAGGCAGAATTTAGATTTCACCAATTGGATGTACATAGACAGTTATGCTTCTATCTACACTGGACAAAAGATATCCAGAAGTCTTGACCAACTCTTTGGCTCCTTTTCGGAAAACTGATTGGGTTCTCCTGTATCCAAGGTCACGCTGTCTAGATGGATAGCCACTTGTATCTCTTTCATCTATCAGGCAGGAGGTAAAAATTTGCCATTTCCAGTCAAGGCACATTCTACGCGGGCTGTTTCCACATCCACAGCCTATCAAGCTAGATTGTCAATGGATGATATATGTGCTGCAGCTAATTGGGCTTCTCCTCACACCTTTGTTTCTCATTACAAATTGGACGTGGTCTCCAGGGGCAGATCTTCCTTTGGCTCCACAGTTCTCAGGAGTATTTTCCTATGAGCCACCCAGGATGTAGGTGCTAGGGACGCTGTCCCACGGGTAAGAATGTAGGCGAGATAGGACTACATAACATCAAGAAGTTATGTACTCACCATAACGTTCAATGTATGTAGTCCATCTCGCCTCACATTCTTACTTACCCTCCCACCTTCCCCCTGCCTGGAGGATTTGGAGGTTAGGTTGTCACCTGCAGAGTCCCTTTGATTAGTGTTTGTTTATATGGATGTGAGGTGTGTATGAAGTACATATGTTGTTTAGCAGCAAACTAGATCTGGGGATATGGAGCAGTGCACCATGGGATACCCTCTTAGCCCAGCCAATGAGAGACTTTGAGCTAGTAAAATCGGCCGAGTCGGAGCCGATATTCGGCTCCGAACCCATGGGTAAGAATGTGAGGCGAGATGGACTACATACATCGAACGTTATGGTGAGTACATAACTTCTTGTTTCTCTGCAAGTCTGATACCTCTACCAATACTTGAACTAGGGACCTAAAGCTTCACCAACAGATAAATATTGCACAGTAGAGAGGCATACTTATAAGGCAGCACCTCCCAAGCCTTTGGAATAAACTTTCCCGACATGTTAAGCAGTACGATTTTTGTGACTAAATGAGTATCCACAAACCTACTCTGGGTTTTACTGGTATGGCCCGCCTGGAAAAAGGAAATGCTGCATGAGGAGGGAGGGTACTAGCAAAGCATGAATGGTCATAAGAGTGTTTGGCGTTGGAATATCAAAGGTGCAAGGTTTGATTCCCTCAGCCTCCATTGCCTAACTGCAACTGCAAGCAAGTCATTTAACCAGACACTGCTCCCAGGCTGTGTGAGAAAAAGGTTTATGGAGATCACTGCTGTATCCTGGAAAACAAACAGAAATAAGTAAATAAATAAATTTATGAATCTAATCTGTTTGTATGGCTTACTCCCATAGCTTGTCAGGAAGTCTCTGCCTACCCCCATACTGAACTTGAATAGCATAAAGTGGGTTTAAGAGAATGAATGAATAATTAAATACAGCAAAAATATTACCACACTGGAAGGCAGTCTACCTCCAGTGAAATGTAACTTTGTGATAAATTCTGCCTAAACAGGCTATTAGACAGGAGAGCCAAAGCCTGTCCTGGTAGCTAGTGGATGAAAGGCAATAAACATACAGGTCTGCACCAATTTATGGAAATTAAACATATCTCTTAACTATAATAAGTATATACATGAATGTAATGTCTTATTGCACTTGTGTGAATTGTCTTTAGAGCTGTTGATGTTGGGTGGTGGCTGGCAAATGGCCAATAGACCAGCCTTCTTACCTGGTAAACAAATAGCAGTCAATAAAAATAAATATAAACTGTCCTGCAGAACATCCCTAATTTTCCCTCATATTTTTGCCTTGTCCCTTGTAAAATGTTTCATTTTCTGATGAATCATTCTGGATCATACCTCTCAACTCTCCAGAATTTCACAGAATGGACAGATATTTTCCTCATATTTTTGGTCTGATCTTCATACAATTTGTGGCTTTCTGGTAAACCACTGAGGACTGTGCCAATAAATAATGAGACATTTGAGTGTGAGACTTCATATCTTTCAGAAAATGCATCTTCTTTCTTCTTCGTCTTTCGGCTTTTCCCGGTTAGGGGTCGCCACAGAGGATCATCTGTCCGCTCATGATTGGCAGTGGAGTTTTACTGTGTCGAGTTGCCAGCCCGGCGCCCAACCTTCCACAGAAGGCACACACTCACACCAAGGGCCAATTTAGAGTGTCCAATCCACCTACAGCTTGTCTTTGGGATGTGGGAGGAAACCGGAGCACCCGGAGGAAACCCACGCGACCACAGGGAGGACATGCAAACTCCACACAGAAAGCACCCCAGCCGAGAATCGAACCGGAGAACCTCTTGCTGTGAGGCGGCAACACTAACCGCTGCACCACCGTGGCCACCCCTTTCAGAAAATGCATGCTAATGCAAAAAAAAAAAAAAAACTTTAATTCTAGCAGCTTCCTAAGTTTTTAAGAGGAATATTTAAAATCTGTCCCTGATTTTGGCCCTTTACCCCTCCATCATTTTTGGCATTGTCCAGAATTCTTAATCAAAAGTTGAAAAATGTGCAGCGGATTATGGTCAGTCACTAATGGCAACATTAAAGTTTCATACTTCTATTAATCAAAAAATGCATGTTGATGCAAAACCTGTTCTGTTAAAAATTTAAATGAATACGTCATGTTTAAAAATTGTGGCAGGTTTTGAGCCTTCATTTTCCTGTTATTTTTGACTTTGTCCAAAATTCTTGATGAAAGAAATTGATCGGTATGCCTCAGAAACACTCACATAGGCTTTTCAGCAGTAGCTGAGAGCCTGGGCAGCCAGAAAAAGATTATTTGTCACTCAGATCATCTTTTCCCAGCTGCCTGACCTGGCTTTTACTTCGGAAATGCAAATGTTTCCATGTAATCGCTATTCTAGCAGCAGTTTTTATATTGGGCAGCTGTTGAAAGTGGGTCCCCTCCCCCCATCTCCCTGTGGTTCTGGCACCACGCATAACACCCACAATGAAAACTGAGTATAATGTGAATGTTGGACTGTTGGAGTAGTGGCATATGAACCAGAAATATCTGATGTCTGTATATGGAAGGCTGTATATCAGTCCTGCTTTGAGATTTTAAATCTTCAAACAGTAGCAGCAGTTTGTTAGACTGCAATAGAGTGCCTAAAACGCTCTACCCTCCGCAGTTTCATTGGAAATAATCATAATCATAGTCAAGACAAGTTACAAACAAAAAGAATGTATATATTTATTTTGTTAACATATGGGATTTTTGCCCCTTCCATACAGAAAATATATAGACATATGTTTCCAACATTAGCTTCACCTGATCTTTTGAGCAGAGGTCAAATAGCCCCCGAAAGGAAGCCAGGTATAATACCAGACTGCAACCAGAAACACCCAATGAAATGCTATATTTATTATCTTTCTTTAAGAAGCCATATGTGAAATAACTTTAAAGCAGATGGCAATAACAAGCATGAAATTCTAATGTGATATTTTAATACTAAAACAAATTCATGAATGAAATCCTTTCCTGAATGATTTTTCTACATCTATGTCCAGATTTGCAGGGAACCGCATTGCCTTTAAACGTACACAGGTTGTAGACCTAACCCAGTATGTAGCACCAGGGATGTTCCCTTGGCTGGAGAAAGATATTGACTTTTACTTCCATTCTGAAATGACTTGGTGTTCATGTATTCTTGATATTAGGTTTACCGGGCCTTGAAAGCATAGGTCAGAAACCCACTGGTGAAAAACATATATATTGACATACTACATCAGGTAAGGACCTCTTAAATGCCGAATTTGCTAGCTGTGTATACAAGATCATATGACATTTTCTGTAAGGCAATTCACTATAAAAAATCAAGGAATTTCAACAAGATTCTTTGATACCAAACACGCACAAGAATTTTCATTCTATACCAAGGAATTCACTTACCTTAGTCCTGATTTACAGTACTGCTTTGTAAGTAAACAGAGTGTAGGCATTAAATACCCTGTTTACATTAACAAAAATGTTGCCGTGTCTTGTGAAAAAAAATACAATGTGGTCTGTTTTCGTCTGTTTCAAACCTATGGGTTGTTAGATCCGACCGGATCTAAGTTTAGCACCGACTTTGAAATTTTATCGAATCCAGAGCTCTGACTCCTCCACTACCCATAATTCCCTAGGTTCTACTTCAGGTGCTCCAGTCTCATTTGCTGCTTGAAAGATATGGATGTGTGCAGAGCTGTTTAGCAGTGGGTTATATATATTTCTTCTTACTGCTTCTCCTTTCCTACTGTGAGAGTTTTCCACTCACTATTACTTTCATTAGTGTAGTTGATGTTTCCTGTAGTTAGTTTAGATAGTTTATCTTGTTCAGAACTTTCAGTAGTTTAGCTATTTTTTTTTTTAGCTAAGACCTTAGGCCCTTTCTTCTGGTTAGAATTATTACTATTTAAAACAAAAAAAGATAAATGTACTGTGTTTAAATATTCTTCTAGATATTGTTAATCTGCCTTTAAATGTGGCATTTTTTCTGTTGGATCATCAACCATGTCAGAGTCTTTTGGATTTAATAAATGCTCTGAGTGTGAGCACAAACTTCCTTCCCTGTACCCACACTCCAAATGTGCTTATTGCCTTGGTGCTGTACCCCTCAATGAAGACTGCCAGTCTTGTGCAGCATTTAGTGCTAAGGCCCTTCAGACTAGAAGGTACACACTTCTTTTAAAAGGGGTGCCTTCTGGCACAGACAGGAGCTACCCCTTATAAAAAATAGAAATCCAAATCAAAAGGACAAGACAAAGATTGAGAAAATGAAAAGGAAGAGAGAAGGAAAGGAGCAAATCTCCCTCTACAGCTTCCAAAAAACATTGCCTGGAACCAATGACCTTGGTCGGTCCTGACCCCATGGTTACTTGAAGGTTGGATTTGACAACCCCTCAGGCCCGATCTCCTTCTGCATGTATCAGTTACTCAATGGGACCAGTGAGTTCTAGACCTCAATCACTGATCTTGCAATAATGGAGATACTCTTGGCCACCTTCAGTGGCATCAGCAACTTGATCATTAAGAAGCCTCATGTAACTCTGTAGGATGATGAGGAAACTCTTGAGGATACAGATTTAGCTTGGGGCTATCCCAGTACCGTCCCCTGGGAAGGTATCGAGTACTGGCCAACTTACCCCTGTCTTGCAGAAATCCATACTGATTTGCCCTTTGGGTTCAGTATTATTGGATCCAACTATAACCAGAGCACCTTCATCAGTGCTGGAGCTGCTTTTGACTTCTTTGACTTCTTCCCTCTCTCTCTCAACCCAGATGCCTTTGGATTGAGATGTGACTCTTAGCTGAAGCTTCATCACCAAGTCCTTGGGGGGTGGGGGGTGGGGGGTGGGGGGTGAATCGATGCATCAACACCAAGATTCCTGGAACTGTCTCTCCCTGTCTGGGCTTCATCCCTGAACAGCTCAGATCCGAGATTGGCTTCAGGATCAGAGGTCATTGGTGCCAAGGTTTCCCTCTTTTCTTCAGAATGGTGGGAGTAATCAGTGCCAATGGCTGCCTCAGCCTTCGAAGCTTTTGAAAGGGTTTTAGCAAATACCACTGACAAGATAGCTTCGACCAGTTTGGTTGAACCCAAACTCCATCTGCATTCTGTTTCTTCGCCTTTTCATCCTGTCGGAGAGGGATAGCTGGAACAAGGACTGCTGAGGAAAGTTTGCTTTGACAGCTCCCTGTCTGATTCTGACCCTTCTACTTCTCCCCCAGAAGGTGCCCCCTGAAAATGGATGTGCAAATGGAAGCACCTAGACATTTCTCCAGAGTCTTTTACCAAAGATACTGACAGAGAGGAAGGGGGATGGTTCCCCTTGTTCCTTCTGTGACGGTGTCACATTTGGTAATATTCTGAAATTAATGAAGCAGAATGGGGGTTGTTCATCCTAGTACCCTTCACCAGATTAGCCAGTATTCTTAGAAGCTGTTGGTTTTGGACCATCATCATCTTGGCTGGTACCTTTTGTTGACCCACTTATCAACCTTATGGGTCAATGGGCATGGAAGGACCATGATGTGGCAGAGCCCATCCTTAGGAAAGCTGGTTGAATGTTATCTGCACCAGCAAAAAGGAAGCACTGGAGGTAAGGGTCCACCAATAGATGCTATGGTGGTGGAGGCAGCAGCCAAAAAGAAAGAATGCTTGGAAGAAAGCTCTTCTCTTCATCCTCCTAATAGAGACTCTATAGCAATGGACAGATTTGGGAAGTAGGCTTGCATCAGCGACTTTTGCCCATAGATTGCTGAACTATCTAGCCCATTTAACAAGATTCCAGAGAGACTTGACTAAAGAGATCACCAAGTCACTCTCGGGGGGGGGGGTTGCTTGTGGATGTTCAGAAAATTGTGGACTCTCAACTTTCCACCCTTCAATCCTGTTATAATTTGGCCATGCATTAGCTCTCCAATGCAGCTAATGGCATGGCCAGAGCAGTAGGCACTGGCTTTACCATGGATTGCCATGCTTGGATGTGACTTTGCAACTTTCTGGAAAGCTTTAAGTCGTCCTTTGTTAATGCGCTTTTTTTGGTTCCACCTTGTTTGGACTGAAAGTCAAGGATACACTCACCAAGAGCCAACAAGATGGTAAGATTCTCTCTGCAGAGGGAGCACACTTCCCCACCCCACAAAGAACTTTCTACAGGAACCAGAGTTCGTGGAAGAAGATGTGGTTCCACAAATCGCATAGCATTTTAATGGATGGCGCCTAAGAGGCAGAGGTGGACCACATAACCAAGTCTATCATGGTCCATTTTCCTAGAAAGCTTTTTGGTGCTCCTGAATGGTTGCCTGACTGCCACACACTGTAGAGGCAGTTGGGGGTTCCTATCTCTGCACTTTCAAACCAGGCTCAAGATAGCATCAGATTAATGGGTGCTGAAAATAATATCTCATGGTTATTCATTTCCCTTTTCCCATCCATCTCAGAAAATGAAGAACTTCCCCAGTGTTCCACCCAGTCAGTGGGACTTACCAGCCATAAAAATTTCAAAACTGCTAGGAAAAAAATCCAAACGGTCCCCCACAACCAGTTAGAATTTACGTTCATAGGTAGGTACTAGGCTATCGGCCCTAGGGCCTATACAAGCCCAGCCAAAAATGTACCCTGGCTTTTGCCACCTAAGAAAATTATTTTCTTGTGCCACTGTCAAGCAGAGCCACAGAAGTGATCCCCGGGGTGAGTTTCCTATTTCCCATCCAGTCATCAAGATTTTTCTTGAAGAATGCTAATGAGGAGCTTTGTTTGATATAGATAAGTAGTTTATTCCAGAGTGTGGGAAGCCTCTGGGACAGGAATCTATCCCTCCGGCATGTTTTGTTTATTGTGGTGACAAGGTTTAGGTCCCTAGAGCATGTAGCTTGGAGGGATTGGGATTTCTTTAAGTGGAGCATGTCCAACAAATCTGGGTTTGACATAGCTTTGTATGTTAGGCAGAGATCACCTCTGAGTAGGCGATATGCGACGGTATAAAGCTGGAGTTTTTTGAGAAGGTCTGAGTAGGGCATCTGTTTGAGGCCGGTAATCCTCTTTGTAAGGTATTTCTGCAGCCTTTCCAGTTGTTGTAGATGTCTTGTGAGGTACATACCAAAAGGGGCGTTGTAGTCTATAATGGGTCTAATGAGTGATGACTAGAGGGGAACAATGACCTCTTTTTTTCTGGATGAGAAACCTTTTGTGATGAGGTGTGCCATGTAGAAGGATTTTCTGACTAATGTGGTGATGTGGTTATCAAAGGAGAGAGTACTGTCCACCTGTGTCCCAAGGTTTCCTATCACACTTTCGGTGTTAAGTATACTACCGCCTATGTTGTAGTTCATGGGTACAGAATTTTTACCAAAGGGGATGACAATGCACATTTTAGCATTGAGCTTGAAGCCATGGCTTTGACACCAGGCATCTGTCTCAGTGAGGCCCTTTTGTAGGATGTCCACATTGTTAGGAGTTTTGATTATGGCTCTTAGTTTGCAGTCATCTGCGAACTTCATTAGCCAAAGTCCTTCTGTGTTAGCCTGTACTTCAGAGAAGTAGATACCAAACAGGGGAGGACCCAGGACTGAACCCTGTGGTACTCCACTTGTCACTGGTCTGAAGACAGATTTGGAGTCTGCTACATTCACAGTGTAGGTTCTGTCAGTGAGCCAGTTGGCAACCCATCTTGTGACATAGGGATTTATACCTAGTTTAGTGAGTTTATCTATAATTCCAGAGTGGGGGATGGTGTCAAAAGCCTTGGCAAGATCTAGATAGGCTGTGTGAACCACCTTACCCTCATCTACGGCTTTGGTGACTGCTTCAAAGAAGTCTATCAGGTTTAGGAGATATGATCTACCTTTTACAAACCTGAACTGGGTGGTGTCCAGAGTTTGGAGATTACTAATGTCTTTGTTTATAAGTTCCATGGCCTTGCAGACCTGGCTCGTCAGGCTAATGGGGCGGTAGTTCCTGGGGTCCGTGGTGGCTCCCCCCTTGTGGAGTGGGATAACCGTTGCTGTGCGCTATTCATTGGGCACAAAGCCTGAGGTGAGGCTATGATTAAAAATGGTATTTTGGTGGGGTGCCAGTTCGTTCTGTAGTTTGTGTAGAATGCAGCCTGGGATGTTGTCTGGTCCCATGGATGCTGTGTTCTTGGCTTTGGAGAGTGTGGTTTTTACCTGTGCAGCCGTGATTACAGGAACTTTGCATTCTTCTGGTATAGAGATGGGCCCTTTAGGGGGTGAGAGGGGGGTATAGTTAGCACTGAAGCTATCTGCCAGGATGTTGGCAATATCAGTTGGGTCTGTATATTTTGTGCCATTGTGCTGTAACTCGGAGCAGATCTGAGTGTTGCCATTGAGATTCTTGACATAGCTATAGAATGCTTTGTGGTTGTCTTTAAAATCAGTGGCGATTTTGTTTTCGTAACTAGCTTTGGAGGATTTTATCAGGGATCGCAGCTTCTTACTGAGGCTGACCAGGGAGCTCCTCCTGTCTTCCCTGTCTGTGCACAGTCATGTGGGACTGTACTCCCTATCCCTTAATAATCTGGGAATATCTAACATACGACATTCATTTCAGAGATGGGTCTTCATAGGTGGAGTATTCTCACATGTAGATTAGGAAGTGCAAACGCGATCTGAGCATCTGATGTAGAACCTACAGAATTATATGTAGGGAAGGAGTTAGAGCTCTGTATCTAATAAAGCTTCAGATTCGGCACAGAGGTCTTATCCGATTGGATTCAACAACCCATAAGGTTGAACCAGAAGAAAATCAGACATGGATCTAATGTTAAGGTAAGTACATAACTTTTGATTTTTTTACTTCTGGTGTAATGAGGACTATGGCGTATATATTCTGGACTTTAATTTCACCCAGTCGTATGGGCAGAGGTCCATAACCCCATGTGGATCTGGGTGTAATACAGAACTGAGTAAAAAAAAAAAAAAAAAAAAAAAACTCTCAAATGGTGGGTTTGTTAGATGTATAGAAGAAGCCTAATTTAATTTCTCCTAAGTCAGTTCACAATTGAAAGTCAGTGAATTTTAATAATATATATGCAGATTTTGGAGTGCGAGTCCTGGGAGGAAGTTTGTGCCCACATTCAGGCCATTTATTAAAGCCAGTAGACTCCAACATGGTAAAGATCTAAGAAAAAAACTGTCAGGTATAAAGAATATTTAAACGTAGTACTTTTTTGTTTGTTTTAAATAGTAATAATTCTAACCAGAAACAAGGGCCTAAGGCCTCAGCTAAGAAAATTAGCTAAACTACTCAAAGTTCCTAACAAGATAAACTATCTAAACTAACTATAGAGGACCTTAACTACCCTAGTGAAAGTAACAGTGTGAGAGGAAAACTCTCATACATACATAACATACATATAAATATTTCAAGCATGGGCATTAAGGCCCATCTAGCTTGCCAATATACCAAAACACTTGTTCCCATAATAAGTGTCCAGGCTGTTCTTAAAAATATCTAAACTAATACTTGCTTTATGAAAACCACACCCAAAGCTGAAGGTAGCTGGAATAAATGCTGCCAATCCAGAAGAATAAAATCCAGAAGCTTTTATTGTAGATAAGTGCGTGCTTTCGCAATGATCAACATTGCTTCATCAGACATACCCCCAAACAACTGCCCTTTATATACATATGACAAAGTTTGAAATAACCAATCTGTTGTCAGAACAAATTAAGCATCAATCATCCCATCCTAAAGGTACAGATACATAAAAAATGTAGTGTTGCTGAAAATAATAAAACATTCACAGTATACTAAGTATAGTATAACAGTTCATACAATGGCCAAACAAAAACATAACATGAAATATTTATTCCAACTGCCTAACATTTGGTAATAACATGAAAGAGAAAAAAGGGGGGGAGGCAAAAACTATCAAACCTGGATTATACTAATCACACAAAGTCAGTATTGGGACTTTTCATTTCAGTTTTCTAGATTTCAAAGCTGGTTTTAGGAGGACAGAGTCATTCAAGCCTAGCCCCCTGTGTGCACGTAGCCTCAGGATCCACTGAACCTCCATAGACTCTGTCTGGTTTTCAAGGTCACCCAGCCTGCTGTTCACTTCCTGAACATGCAGTACCTGAAATAAAAAGGTATGCTCCTCATTTGTGGATAAAGTGTGTTTCGCTAAAGCACTATATTCTAAGCCTCTCCTAGTGCAATATATGTGATCCCTAATCCTTTCCCTGAGATGATGGTTAGTCTTTCTAATGTAAAATCGGAAACATATCTTACAATCTTACAGTGTGCAACATATATCACATTGACAGTCTCACATTCTGCCTTAACCTTAAGTTCCCACAAACGTCCTGTGTTAGGATAGTTGAAAAATCTAGATTCATCCACATAGGCACAATATGCACACTTACCACACTTGTGTCCCATTCATAACACTGGCTTCATGTTTCTTCTTCCTAGGATAACACAGTTGTTGCTTCAGGTTTTGCTTATTTCTATATATAAACCGTGGTCTATCTCCCACCACATTAGTAGTTTCTTCATCTACTACGAAAATATGCCAATAATCCTGTATAATCCTAGTAAACTTACTCACATCTTTAGTGTACGGTAGGACTAAATGGGTCTGGGAGAAAGCTTTGTATTCTTCCCCCTGCTGTTTTACTAACCTTCTCTCTGAGTAATATGGTTTAGCTTTACCTCTTCTCTCCTTCTGCACTTGTTTATAAGCCATATCCACCTCTTGGGCTGGATATCCTCTAATCAAAAAAACTTTATTTAAATTCCTCAGTTTTGTTTGATACATCTCATCCTGACAACACAGGCAGGAAAGCCTCATTGCCTGCCCTTTCACAATGTTGGGAAAGATGTGTTCCTTGTGCATACTGTCATAATGTAGGAATGCTGGACAGTAACACTTCTTCCTATGCAACTTGGTGCACCACCCCTTCTCAATTTTGCATATTGTGACATCTATGAAATCTGTATTGGTGCTGGAATGATTCATAGTGAATTTCAAAAAAATCACACTTGTCCATACTACGGTGGAATAGGTTCAAACTAATCTCATCCCCCTTCCAACCTAAAAAAGGTCATCCACAAATCGTCTGTAAAAGATGATATGAGGATCCTTCAGCAGGTGTGATTGCTCCCAGTCCATTATCACCAAGTTTGCATATGCATTGGCACAACTTGTGCCCATGGCAACACCTGATGTCTGCCAATAGCATACGTCATTAAACATGAAGACATTGTGTTCCAAAACTATCTCCAGTAACATACATAGAAAGTCTGTTTGTTGTGCAGTTAGTTTCCCATGGCTCAGAAGTACTGACCTCGTCATGTTAATGCCTTGTTCATTAGGTATACTTGTAAACAATGATACCACATCTAGGGTGACTCAGGTCCATCCCCGTAAATCTGGCCGTCTCCACCTCACTATATAGGTCACTTAAAAAATGTTCTGTATCTCTAAGGACATGAGGGAAGTCTTTAAGTACATCTCTCAGTTCACCATCCAGATAAATAGAAATAGGCTCTGTTAGCCACCCTGCCCCTGCTACAATGGGTCTAAGCTTAGGGCATCTGGGGTCCTTGTGTATTTTAAGGAGGCCAGGCACTCATGGGATCAAGGTTTTTTCTACTATGAAGTACTGGAGCAATTCCTTGTCCAGCATCCCCATGCACACACATTCCTGAAGGGTGTTGACTCATATCATTCACTACATCCGTGGAAACAATCTTATATACTTTTGAGTTTGATAACATTTCTGTCATTCTCTCAAAATAAAATGTTGAATTCAGCACTACAAGAAGTCCCCCTTTATCAGAGGAATGTATAACTATACTATAATTTATTTTGTAACTATACTATCATTATTTTGTAACTTATGTTGAATTCAGCACTACAAGAAGTCCCCCTTTATCAGAGGAATGTATAACTATACTATAATTATTTTGTAACTATACTATCATTATTTTGTAACTTGTGTAATACCTGCCTTTCTGCAGTTGACAGGTTATCACCCTTTCTATCTCTAACATTGCTGACAGTACTATCATAAATGGCATTCTCACATGCTTTTAAAAATGTTTTCACATTGGGTGGTAAACTAGGTACAAAAGTGCTATTCCTTTTATATTTCAAACGATATACATTTTCAACATTTTTAAATTGTAATTTCAATCTTACATTTCGTGTAAACAAACGCAAACATAACAACAGGTCACTAATGTCCATATTACTGGTAGATATAAAACTCAAACCTTTACTTAGTAGGGAAGTTTCCGCTGGTGTCAGTTCATAGTCCGACAGGTTCCACACTAGGTGTCCTGCCCATAGCCCCACATCTTCTTGAGTGTGTGTGTCTGTATCTGTCCTGGTGTCTCCTTCTGCCCTCGTCCTGTATGTCCTGTTCAGATGAACCCCTTCTCCCTGTATGAAAGGGCAACAGAAACGTTGGAAAAACCTGTTGCTTTAAGTCTATATTGATTTTGCGTCTTACTACTGTTGCCAACGTCATCACTGGCTTTATCACCTCCATTTGTAACGGATTAGGTAGCGTATCCATCGGTGTCGAATAGACAGAAGCAACAACTTTTGGTGAGAGGGCACTCCCTCCTGTACGTCGATTGGTTGTCATCTCGCCATCATGCCGCTCAAACTCTCATACATACATATAAATATTTCAAGCACGAGCCAGGCTGTTCTTAAAAATATCTAAACTAATACTTTCTTTAATGTAATTTTGTAGTCTGTTCCATGCATCAGCTATTCTGTCAGAGAACCAATTAGTACACTTCTCATTCCTATAGAATCTTCTACATAGGTTGTCTGATGATTCTCTAGTACTTTTTGATAACCCCAAATATTCCCAGAGGTAGTTGTCTCTAAATGCCCTATATATATATATATATATATATATATATATGGATCACCTTTATATCCTCGAAATCGCGTTTGCCCGACACACTAATGACCGACACCAAAAGACCGACAACGCAAAGCACCGAAAACCATTACACCAACACACGACACGTAAACAACACAGTACACTACATAACATATGCACTATCCCTAACCCAAACCCTAACCCTAAGGTCCGACACTACCGCACACTTACCCTACCTGCACCCTAACCCTAACTCACTTAACCCACCCCTAACCCACAGTCCCTCACTATCGCACACACACCCTACCTGCACCCTAACCCTAACTCACTTAACCCACCCCTAACCCACAGTCCCTCACTATCGCACACTTACCTGTCCGCTCCCTAACACTAAATCCCTCACTCGATCGCACACTTACCGAGTCCGTCGGTTTCTCACCTTGTCGGTCATCTGCGTTGTCGGTATTTTCGTCCCGTCGGATTCCGTGTCGGCCAAACGCGTTGTCGGGCATCTAAAGGTGACCCATATATATATATATATATATATATATATATATATATATATGAATAAGATCTCCTGTTAAATATTTGTATGAGACACTGTATAAGTGCAGATATTTTAGTCTTTCATAATAACTTAAATTTTCGCATCCATGGATGCTGTTGGTATATTTTCGCTGTACTCTTTCTAGTTTACTCATGCTTGTTTTCTTATAGGGTTTCCATATTGTTATTCCATACTCAAGTTTGGGTCTAATATAACTAACAAACAATGACATCATCATTTTTGATTTCCTAGACTTTATAAATCATTTTATACAACCTATAGTTCTATAACTGTCATTAACCAGTTGGTTGGTATGATTAGAAAAACTCATAGCTGAATCTACCCATATACGCAGGTCCTTAAATGAGTGTACAGTTTCAATCACTGTGTGCTGTATTAAATATTCACCTTTCAATTTATGTCTCGCAAATCTCATATACTTATTGTTTTATGTATTTATCAGCATGTTAGGAGAGATCTTTTGAGTGGTAAATGAGATCTGAGCATCTAAGGTAGAACCTAGGGAATTATGATTAAGGGAGGAGTCAGAGCTCTGGATCTGACAAAACTTCAAAGCTGGCGCCAAGGTCTGATCCAGCAACCATTAGGTTTGAACCTGATGAAAATCGGACAACATGGATCTAACGTTATGGTAAATACATAACTTTCTATTTTTCACTTCTGCTGCAATGAGGACTATGGAATATATATTCTGGACATTCATTTCACCCAGTCTTTTGAGCAAAGGTCTATAAATCCCATGTGGATTTGAGTGTAATAAAAGACTGAGGGGAAAAAACTGAAATGCTGGATTTGTATTTGTTAGATGTATAAAAGAGGCCTTATTTCAGTGCTTCTAAGTCAGTTCACAATTGAAAGCCAGTGAATTCTAATAGGATATATGTTGACAAAACACATGGAAGAATGCCCTTCTGCTGTCGATGATTTCACTAATCTCAGAACTTTTTTTACATGGCAATACACTGTCATTTTAAGTATACAGAGTATAAGACCCTGCCCTATATGCAGTAAGAGAATTGATGCCTTGGTTGGCAAAATAAAAATTATTTACTTCTAATTTAAAGGGACATAATACACATATATAGTTAGGACATTAATTTCACTTAGCCTTGTCACGAAGGAACTAGGTATAGTGCTGGACTGTGACAGCAAAAGCCCTCTGAAATATAAGATTTCTTAGTAGTATATATGAGTACAAAAGTTATTGCTCCTAAAGCAGTTCACACTTAATATGTCAGAAGTCTAATAAGTAACTTGGGTACAAAGTGTACACACTGGTCTGTTTACAAGGATCTCACTGCATCTGAAGCCTCACTTATAGTGAAATACACTGCCTTTGCATGTGCACAGGAGCGTAGGTTTTACCCTATATGCTGTAATAGAAATAATGAATTGATTGGTGAAATAAAAATATTGTACTACTACTGGTATAATGAGGCCTTTGTGCACATAAATTCTGGGAAGTATTTCCAGTCATCCCTCTGAACAGAGATCAACTAGCTTTCAGGTGGAACCAGATCTGCTAGATATGCTACACCTACTGACCCAGAGCTGCTAGATATACTACACTTGCTCCAGGAACCTAAACCTCATTACCACAATAAACAGAACTTGCTGGAGGGACAGGTTCCTAACCCAGGGACTTCCCATAGTCTGGAACAAACTTCCCATTCACGTCAAGCAGAGCACTTCACTAGCCCTCTTTAAGAGAAATCTTGACGAGTGGATGGGCAATAGGAAGTTCAGCCCAGGGATTAGTTCAGTGGCCTTGCTTGACAGGGGCACTGGGAACTAACTTTGGGTGGCATCATGCCAGGGAATCTTCTTGGGCTAGGCTTATATAGGCTCCAGGGCCGTTAGCCTAGTACTCACCTTTGAACCTATGAACCAGGTGTTATGACTGCCACTTTCCCTTAGTACGCAATAAAAAAAAAATCAGGGAATTCTAATGGATACTGTGGTACAAAATCAAGAATACCTTTCTACCCACAAGGATTTCACTGCATCTCAATTCTGGTTTGTGGCTTTGTCAGTTCATTAAATGTAGACCTCATCCTGTACAACTCATTTGCACCTGTAGCGCTGTATGTGGGCGCTACAATACTGTGTCTACAGCTCAGAGCAATTCTTTCTTCCACTTTCAACACCAACAGCACATCTATGTGCTTCATAAAAAATACAAAAAAAAAAAAAAGTACTTATCTTAATGTAATCATACGAAAGCAGGTTCACTAGAAGCCCTTCTTTTATGGGTATAGATTAATGCTGAACAAATCTATATCCTTTCATGGGTGGGGGGGTTGTTATTTCAGGAATAAGTGTTGTTGTTCATTTACATCTCTGATTGCCCCCTCATATCTGATCCTCAACTGTACAGTCGCAACAAAATATCACATTATCTAGTTGATCCCCCTTTTAAAAATTAATTTCTGCTGTGTTCCTATAGAGTGAAAGGAAATGTTTTTCCAGTTTCCTCTAACCACTTGCCCACATACAAACCGTTAGCGCTGTTTCTCACAGAGCATCTTCAGTCTTGCAGCGCACATGACTATTGGCAATATTGACCATCCAGTCAGCTTAATTGACATCTGAGCTGGGTTCCCTTCTGGCAAGATATTTATAAGTTACTAATCTGGCAGTCCAGGGCACAAATGAGCACCCTAGTCTCCCAGTTACCTCTCAGAAGTGACTTGTTAAGTGACTTCTTCAAGGTTACACAGTAGGATAATAAATAAGGGCTGAAGAATCAAACCCTGTACCACCAGAACTACAGTTCACAGCTTTAACCATCTGTACCAACTGCAGAACGTTCACCCCTTTCATTTCTAAGCTGCAAGATTTCTAAATGGTTAAGCAGCACAGGAAGCTGAACATTATATTCTGCATAGCTACACTGGAGAGAAGGCAGGTGGGTAAGTATTATCATTTCTGTGAAGCATAAATGTATTTGTTTATGATCTCACATTCATTGTCTGCAGAGTCAATAAAGTGCTTCTGCTGTGTGTGAGATACTTTTCAACTGTTCCTGATTTTGCAGTATGTCCTTGATTTCCCTCATGTCTTTGAACTACTTATAAAATTTGTGAGGTTTTTCTGTCAAATGTTTAAGGATCACATTCTGTAGCAATGAAAATAAATCATTTGAGTTTTACACTTCAAAATTTTTAGGTAAAATATAAAAAAGCAATATTCAATATATGCTCCTGGTTTTGGTTATTTGTCCCCCATTAGTTTTGGCATTGTCTCTGATTCCGATGCTAAAATCTTGAGAGCTATGGTGTGCTTATGAGATCAGATACTTTCCAGCTCTCCCCGAGTTTGCAGAATATCCTTTATTTGCCTTGTATTCCTGATTTGTTCCTCATAAAATGTATGATCTGAAGTAGTTAACTTCATTTGATCAGCAACCTGTGGGTATCAGATCTGATTCAGATCCGAGTAGGCAGCTTTCTTAGCAAAAGTTCCGAGCTCCAAGCTCCTCCCCCTACCCATAATGCCCTGCTACCTCCCTGTAGCCCTCAGATCTCATTTGCCGCGGCTTCTTGAAGCATCTGAGAATGAGCTCCTAGCATTGGGTTTTGTGAGTTGAGTAGAATATTTCACTTTTTTTTTCCTTTAAAATCTCTGTAATCTGAGTGTGTGTGGTACCCCTTTTCTCCCTTAATCTATTTGGGTAGTTTTATCTTTAGTTTAGTGTAGATTTTAAATTCCCTCCCCCCTTCTGTCTGTGTGTGAAGGTGTATGCGTGTGGCCCTGTTCCTTTCGATATGTCTGAGGGCCTAAAAGCGATTTTTTTCTAAATGCTCCGAGTGTGGCCATAAGCTGTCCCCAGAGGATGGCCACACTCGGTACGTTATTTTCCTGGGTGTGGACCATTTCTCGTCAGGCTGCACTATTTGTGCAGCCTTCAACCCTAGGGCTTTGAGGGATAGGCGGACTTAGCTGGTCCTCACGGGCCTTTTGCCCCCGGATTCGGCTTCGTCCTCCTCCTCCTCTGTGGTGCCAGCCGCGGCTGCTCCACCTACCGTTCCCGCTCCGCTGGCCGGGATTCAAACTCCCTCTTCGGCTCAGGAGGAAAGGGACTCCAGAAAAAAGGATAGGAAGGACAAAGAGCATGAGAGGGACAGGCATTGTAGCCACAAGAGGCGGGCTGATTCAGCTCCCTCGGCCCCGCCGTCTAAGCAGCTCACCTCCCCTCTCAAGGTCTCCGGGTCTTCCCCCTCCAGGCTTCGTTCTCCACGTTTCTCCCCGGAGCCGGTGGAGGAGACCCAGTCACCTTCGAGGTCGTCCAGGCGGCCTTGGCAGCCTTATCCAGGTCAACAAGAAGTTTATCCGACGTGGACATGGACCGGATGATGCGTTGATTTCTTCAGGCCCAGCTGCAGATGGGAGTGCTCTTGCCTCTCCCCCCTCCGGGGGGGGGGCTCGACCCCATTTTTCACCCCCATTGCTCCTTCTCCGACCCGCTACCAGGGTTTGGAGCTGTCTGAGCCGGGGTGGTGTCGGCGCCGACAGTGTTTCCTACTTTGGCGCCGACTGTACCTTCGAGTTTGTCGGATCCATTTTCGGAACCGAGCTCTCGGGGCTGTGAGATGAGCGTCGGATTCAGAGGGGTCAGTGTGCCTTCGGCTCCATTGAGGTCTGATCGCACTGCCCTCTCCGGCACCGATCTACATGCCGGATCCGAGGGGGCTGCTTTAGGATCCTAGGGAGATCAGCTCGCCCTCAGCATTAGACGTTGTGGAGAGGGTCCTTTCGAGGGATTGGAGGTCCCAGGCTCTTGCTACGGATCCACCCGCCATTCCCTCTCAGACGGGCCTATCTTCCATCATCCGGCCCCAGGGACAGCCTGCGCCTACGTCCCAGATGGTTCCCATAGAGGAACAGGACATTGTTGGTGAGACCCCCCCCCCCCCCCCGAGGAGGTCCTTCACAAACGAAAGTGCAAGAGGAGGCACTTGGACTCACCCGAGTCCCTCACAGAAGACACGGACTTGGAGGAAGGGGAAGGCTCCCCCAGGTCACCCTCCCAAAGACGTCTCATTTGGAGACATTATGGAAATGCTTCGTATTAGAGGGGGGTGGTTAGCCCAAAAGCCTTCCTTGGATGAGTCTGTCTTTCTGGAGGTGTTCTACGCAAGCCCATCTACCTCTTGGGTGTCCCCTCCCGCCGATCCCCTGGTGGACCTCATAACTACCAGGGCATGGAAGGAGCCGGACACTGTGGGGCCAATACCCAAGAGACCAGACAGGATTCTCAGCCCCCCCCCCCACAGACAGGACAGTTTGTAGCAAAGGTGCCCCGGTAGATGCCATGGTGGTGGCAGCTGCCACCAAGAAGGAATTAGCACAGGAGAGTTTCTCGGTACATCCTCCAGACAAGGAGTCTCGGACGATGGACTGTCTCGGAAAGCGGATGTTCGCTTCAGCGACCTTCTCTGTAAGGTCACTGAACTATATGGCACACGTGATTCGACTCCAGCGGGACCTAATCAAAGAATACGCTGGGTCACCCCCAGAGTCCATGTCGGCCAAGGACAAACAGACCTTCTCGGCACGAATGGCCACTCTTAAGTCTATCACAAACACCTCTATGCGGCTTCTCTCGCATGCCACGGAGGGAGCGGCTAGAGCCAACAGAACAGGCGTTGTCTTACGATGACAGGCCTAGCTCTGTCTCTGCGACTTTGCGGAACCCCTCAAGGCGTCCTTCGCAAACGTCCCCTTTGACGGTTCTATGCTTTTTGGCAAAACCGTCCGCAATACGCTACTCCGGAGCGAGAAGGACGGGAAAACGTCTGCCATTGGGATCCACTTCTTGGCTCCTCAGAGGTCCTTCTCCAGGAACCAAAGAGGACAGAAGAAGATGTGGTTCCAGAAATCCCAACAATCCTGTTTCGCTCCGGATCCCTCGTCCTTAAGAGGCAGAGGAGGACAGGGTGGACCCCAGCCCAGAGGCAGAGGGGGGCCGAAGAATTTCGGGTCGAGGGAACCCTTTTCTGATCGACCCACACAGCAACCCTGAGGGGTTGCCCGACTGCTCCTCTCTGGAGGCAATCGGGGGATGCTTCTCGGAGCATCTAGCACATTGGGAGTCCATTATGACAAATCGCTGGGTGCTCCGGATCATATCCAGAGGTTACTCAATTCCATTCCTAAGTACTCCTCCCCGGTCGGGGCCCCTCCCCGATGTACCACCCAATCAGAGGGAGGTAGCAGCTGTTGAAATAAGACTACTAGAAAAAAGAGCCATCCAGCACACCCCCCGGTCAGTCCAGATCAGGCTTTTACTCCAGGTTCTTTTTGGTGCCAAAAAAGACTGGGGACTTACAGACAATTCTCGACCTGTCCACACTGAACCTGTCTGTTGCCAAAGAGAAGTTCCGGATAGTCACCTTTCAGTCCATTCTCCCACTGTTACAGGAGAACGACTGGATGTGCTCCATAGACCTCAAGGATGCGTACTACCACGTTCTAATGGACAGGCGATCCAGGAGGTTTCTCCGCTTTTGGCTGGGAGCCAGCCACTATCAGTTCAGGGTCCTACCATTCGGTCTCACCACAGCCCCCAGGGTGTTCACCAAGGTCATGGTAGTTGTAGCGGCCCAACAAAATCACTGATTCTAGGCAGACCAGCACATAAAAATCCAAGATACCCGATCTTGATGTAGTTGTAGTTTAATTAAGCCAAAGACAGTACACTCACTGTTCATTCTCCTTACAATACAAAGAACTTCTTCAGATAAAAGTATCAAACAGTCAATGAAGTTTAAATCCATTTTTTAAAAAACATGTGATATACAAATCCAAGCCCAGTGGATACTTAATTATTGAATTAAACTTCCTTAATTGATTTACCACTTAACCCTCAAGAGTTTTATTACCAACAAATTTCTATAATACCTTATGTCTGTATTTGTCCCCAAATGGAGTGCAAAAATGTGACACAATACCCAAAACTATGATGTAAACATACTAAAATATTTAAAAAAATTTATTTCAGCTATCAAATTTTAATGAAACATATTTTAGTTATGTATTAAATTATCCATTTAAAATTATTTATATTAACCTGTGACCTGTATACAAATCAGAGATGTTCCATAAACTCATAAATTATATATTATATCTAAGACGTACCAAGGAGGGAGAGAAAATGTTAAAACAAAAATGAAAATTCCATTAAAAATTGCTGCTATTTCACTCGATAATTTTCTTTAATCAGCGTACTAAGTTCCTAAGTTTTAAAATGCAGG
Source organism: Protopterus annectens (assembly GCF_019279795.1). NCBI lineage: Eukaryota > Metazoa > Chordata > Ceratodontiformes > Protopteridae > Protopterus > Protopterus annectens. The sequence continues at coordinate 1,756,890,453 of NC_056733.1, read as the reverse complement.
CCAAAGAAGATATCTCATTAATACCTGGAAAATGGGCAGTGTCTAATCTTAATTGCCACAATAATTCCAATCTTTCTAATTTCAATGTACATGGTCCTCCTCTCACATCATAAGGGATGTGATCTATGACTCTGAAAACAAATTTATGATCTACTTGTGTGTCTGGCCAGGACGTTTTCTAATTTATTTCTACTTATACTGTATACATGTTCGTAGATCCGTTCCCTCAGCCTTCCGTCGGTTTTACCAACGTAGAAGGCCGGGCATTCCAAACACTTTGCCAGATATACTACTTGTTTACTTTGGCAGTCGAACTTGTAATTAGTTGTAAATTTCCTTGAACCCACATCTATATATTTACAGTAATTACACATTTGGCATTTAAACATGCCTTTCTTCACTGAAAATGGTTGTTTTTGTCCTTCTAAAATTGGTTTAAGGTTAGCGCCCCTCTTAAAAATAAAACCTGGTTGATTTTCCAGTTTGTCGCATAATAGTGTGTCTTGCATAATTATGCCCCAGTTTTTCTTTATAAGCATAATTATCTCCTTTGTGTTGATACTGTATTGAAAAATAAAACTACAAGGGTTGTACTCCCTCATTCTCGCTGCTATAGTATCCTGAGTAACGCTTACCCCTGTCAAGAGTGGAGGATAAATTCCTGCATCCCTTTTACTTTGTACTTCCTCTACTAAGTCTTGCAATAGGTAGGGTAACCCATTTGTAAAAATAACTGGTACAAAAAAACACATTCCTTCAGAAACACATCCAGCCTAGAGGTCATTCTGGCTGCTCTTACTTATTGGCCTTTGACTACTGATCTCTTTTGTGATAATGGATGATTACTTGTAAAATGAAGAAATGTGTTAGAGTATGTAGGCTTGCGAAAGATTTGTGATGTAAAACAATTATTAATTCCATCTTTCTTAAGCTGTACATCCAGGTAGGATATATTATCCTTAGAGAATGTCGAAGTAAAGCTCAAAAAATCAGTGGTTGAGTTTAAATATGCTATAAATTCCATTTCTTCTCCTTCAAACAAAATAAAAATATCATCCAAAAATCTTGTATAATATTTTATTCTTGCCTGCCACTGTGTACCTGATAGTAAACATTCTCTTTCCCAATGGGCCATGACCAGGTTAGCAAAACTAGCCACATGTGGTGAACCCATGGCTACTCCTACCTTTTGTTGGTAGTATTTGCTGTTGAAAGTTATAAAGTTGTAGGATAGGACTATATCCAACAAATCTTCCACTGGCCTTAGTTCATCATGTGGGGCTGCCCTGTCCTTAAGTAAGGAAAGGGTATGATCCAAACCCTGGTCATGGGGGATGGAAGGCTAAAGGTCCCTAACATCTATAGTCAAAAAATTATATTTTACATTAAAAGGTATTTTGTTGATACCTATAAGGAAAGACCAAGAATCTTTACATATTTGTTCCTCTAACACTACATACTTCTTTAAAATTTCATCCACCACCTTCGAACAAGCATACATAATACTGTCCCTAGCATCTACTAGGGGACGCATTGGGGGGGGGGGTCTTGTAGGCTTTTGTGGATTTTCGGGATGCCGAATAGGCAAGGTATTTTTGGTGCTAACATTGATAAATAGTTAAATAAGTTCACTTCTATTCTTGCTTCCAAAAACATATCATATAGGAATGTCCTTATTCTTGCATAAGCGAGATTTAACTCTTGTAGTTGTAGCGGCCCACCTGAGGCTTCAGGGAATACAGGTCTTTCCTTACCTGGACGACTGGCTCCAAGCCGCCCCCACCAGGCATCTACTATGTTCAGCCAGAGACTATTTCTTACATATCGCCTGCTATCTAGGGATCACGATCAACCACAAGAAATCCTCCCTTCAGCCTACTCAAATCTTGGATTTCATAGGGGCCAGGATAGACACAATTCAGTCCAAAGTCTTTCTGATGTCGGACAGACTTCGCAATCTAAACCTCCATGTTTTGGCTCTTCTTCAGTCCTCGGCCCCTCCAGCGGAGTTAGTCTTGAGGGCTCTGGGGTCCATGGCAGCGGCCATCAACCTGTCTCCGCTCGCGTGTCTGAATATGAGGATTCTCCAATGGACCTTACAGGTCCAGTGGTCCATTCTACTTCATCCCTTGTCTGCCCCTATTCCTCTCAGCAGGGTTTGCAGGGAATCTCTACTTTGGTGGCTCCATTCCAAGCACCTCCGGGAAGGGCGCCCCTTCTCCATGTCCCCACCCCAAGTCACAGTGACCACGGACGCGTCTCACCTCGGGTGGGGGGGGGGGCATTGCATGGGCAGAACCGTCCAAGGCACGTGGACTCACACAGAGACCATTTTGCATATCAATGTTCTGGAGATGAGGGTGGTGCTTCTAGCGTTGCAGGCTCTCCATGCCCTTCTTCCTCTAGGGACTATTGCAATTCAAACAGACAACATGTCAGTGGTCTGGTACATCAACAAGCAAGGGGGAACCAGATCTTACCCACTTTGCCGAGAGGCCATGAGAGTGTGGGAATGGGTGATATCCATCAACCGCTTTCTCATAGCAACGCACATACTGGGTCAGTCAAACATTCTTTCGGACAAGCTGAGTCGGACTATCCTCTCACCCTACGAGTGGTCTCCGAGCCCCTTAGTAGCAAAACAGATCTTCCTCAGATGTGGTCAACCTTGCTGCGATCTGTTTGTGTCGTCTTTGAACGCAAAGTGCAGTGAGTTTTTCACTCTGATTCCCCCACCAGGGGAAAACCCCAGAGATGCTCTGGTTCATGCTTGGCCATCTGGTCTTCTTTATGCTTATCCTCCTCTTCCGTTGATGACAAACTTCTTGCAGAAAGCTCGTCGGTTGGGGAGCAGAGTTATCCTCATAGCCCCATTCTGGCCTCGTCAAACCTGGTTCCCATGCCTACGGTCTCATCTAGTGCATCCTCCCTGGATCTTAGATCCCCTTCCGGATCTGATTTCTCACCCCTTGGGATTGACGACCCCCAACCTGGACAACCTCAAGCTCTCGGCTTGGTTGATCCAGTTCCCTTAATGGCTAGAACTCTCGGTATCTCATCCTCAGTTAAAGCTATTCTGGGGGCCGCTCATAAGCCTTCTACCAGAAAAGTCTACAAGAATAAATGGAAACATTTTTCTATCTGGGCGGAACACAGGAATTTGGATCCTTTTTCGGCTCCTATTCCAGCAGTCCTCGATTTTTTATCCCAAATCTTCCATCAGGGGGCTAGTTCTTCAACTGTTAAAGTTAAACTGGCAGCAATGTCCCACTTTCACATTGGAAACAAATTTGGCCCCCTAGCATCCTCTAAGGTCTGCAAGACCTTTTTGAAAGGTACCTTTCTTTTGAGACCCCCTGTTAAGGAAGCAGTTCCTCCATGGGATTTAACCATAGTTCTCCAGGCTCTGACTGGTCCCCCCTTTGAGCCTGCAGCTTCGGTCGACTTGAAGTATGTATCTTGGAAAACTGCCTTCCTGATTGCTATTACCTCAGCTAGAAGGATATCGGAGCTTCAGGTTCTTTGTAGTAAGCCCCCATACATCATTTTTCATAAAGACAGAGTTTCCCTCAGGACTAACCCCTCTTTTCTGCCTAAAGTGGCTTCCGAAGCCAACATCAACCAGTCTATCAACTTGCCTGTCTTCTTCCCTAATTATCACAACAAAGGGGAGTATAGACTCCATTGCTTGGATGTACATAGACAATTACGATTTTACTTACACAGAACGGCTGTTTTTAGAAAATCAGAACAGCTCTTTGTTTCATTTGCTAAGTCCTGTCTGGGTAAACCAGTGACAAAGGTAACCTTAGCTAGGTGGATTTCACAATGCATTCTTCTCGCATACAGAAGCTTTGGTCAACCTGAGCCCGTGCGGGTTCGGGCGCATTCTACCCGTTCTGTGGCTACTTCTGCGGCCTTCTGGTTGAGGATCCCTTTGGATGACATTTGTTCAGCAGCTACTTGGGCTTCCTCTCACATTCTCATTACACATTATGAATTGGATCTGATTTCCAGAGGAAGGGCGTCCTTTGGCTCTGCAGTGCTCCGGAATATCCTCCCATAAGGGCCTCCCAAGTTGTTGGTAGCTGGGGACTCTGTCCCACAGGTTGCTGATCAAATGAAGTTAACTACTTCAGATAAAGAAGTTATGTACTCACCATAACATTCCATCTGAGTAGGTAATTTAATTTGTCTGCAACCAACCCTCCCTCCATCCCCCTGACCTGTAGTTCGTCCCTGAGGGATCATGGTATTTCACTTCCCAGATGACATCAGGTTAGGATGTTCAGGTAGTTTTTCCTTGTGTTATGGATGGCAAACTCGATCTGAGGGCTAGAGGGAGGTAGCAGGGCATTATGGGTAGGGGAAGGAGCTTGGAGCTTGGATCTTTTGCTAGGAAAGCTGCCGGCTCGGATCCAAATCGGATCCGATACCCACAGGTTGCAGACAAATGAAGTTACCTACTCAGATGGAACGTTATGGTGAGTACATAACTTTTTTTTTTTTTCTGGAAAATGTTTCAGGACTACAGTTTCTGAATAAGTTGAGCCATATGTTGCCTGTTTTTGTTTTTTTTTTTTGCTTATTTATACTATTTACTGCACTTTTTTATTGCCTGCCGCCTACTTTTATTCTGTATTTATTTTCTGTGTACTGAACTACACTGTTATACTGCAGTTGCCTGCTACACTGCACCTGTAAAATTTAATTGTATTGCTGTTTTCACTGTTTAGCAAACCTTTTTATTGCTTCCACTGTTTAAGTATTTACTAGTATTTTTGGTACTTGCATATTATCGCAACCACATTTTTGCGGTAGCGATATTCGCATACTAGAAACAAAATGAGTGCAGCGAACACTATAAAGTGTTTTTATGTTGTTACTGCTAAGGAATTAGTTTGGATTTCCTTAAGGATGACAAATAACTGAAAAATTCTGCTTTCTGTTTTGGGTGCATTACACACGTGTACTTGAATTGACATGCCTGTTGTCTTACTAACGAAAGGAATGTTTTCACTGTGAGGATTGAATCCTGACAATGAAAAAAACAGACACGGGAATAATGCATTTGGAAGTATTTGTTTCTCACAAGTTACAAACATGGTTGAAAAGAACCTTTTCAATGAGACAGGTGCAGTAACTGATGCTTTTCTAAAGGGAGGGTGGATTATGTGGACAACTTCTTCTGGGGTTGTTTTTCACTGAAGAAATAGGCAGTACTACTTTGGTTTGACACATTTTGCATATATGGTCATAATGGCATGCAAGGATGTAGGTAGGTATACTCACTGTATTCAAGTGTACCTTTTTCTGAATATCCCTCAGAATCCTTACGTCTGGAAGAACACATACTGACCAGTATGGTATGTATTCATTGAAACAGTTATAAAATTTGTTGTTGTAAATAATGATTGCATTAAATTGTTAGCTTGGAGCTTTTCTCCCAGGGCCTCCACTGAAAAACAGCACCTGTTCCTTGTCGGACTTTCACAGTAAAAAAATCCATCCATCCACCCTCATCCCCTTTTCCCATTTTTGCACATGGGGTCAGGGCAAACAATGAAATAAATGTCAAAGTGTACAACTATCATCAAAATATGTGGTACTTGTGTATTACTGCGAAAATGTGGTTGCGATAATAACATAAGTACCATATTTTTTCACTATTGTAAAGCCATCTGTTCTGCCTGCTCTGGTTTTCCCACCAAGAAGTACTTAAATAACTGATCTGTTAACTATTTAAATCATTTGTTAGAGCCTTCCGGCTCATTTTCTGCTGTTTTAAACATTTTGTAAGTATCTCACTGCTATTTTTTCTGCTATGTTAAATATTCTCTTGTCTTTCCTGCTGAAACTAGAGTAGCTAGTAGCTGTAGCATAGTCCAGACCCAGGCTTGGTGCTTCTGGAACTGTTTGCAGTGGTTTGTTTGCTCTGAGCATGTTTTCAGGCCATCTTGGATTGGAAGGGGCCTATCTGCACTTTTGTGAGAGAACTGTGTTTGATTGGTATCTGACTGGTAAAGGGAGGCCGGTCTAGGGCTTGGAATAAGCATCCTCAAGTTTTAGCTTCTGGTATTTAGGCTCTGCATCTGAGCAGAAATGTTTTTCTTGTTTGCGCATCTCACAGCACCATGCACTACTGCACAACAAAGCTGGACAGTTAATTTCAACACATTTTCCCTTAAAACCCAGGCAGAAATATCCATTCAATGAGCTCCTCCGTGATAATTTCTGAAAAGCCACCCCTAGTAACAGCAGTCTTCAACCTAGCATTATGGACAGTTGGACTACCCTTGTTTCTCCTGCTAACTTTGTTGACTTGAGTCTCTTGAGACAGTATAGCTATTGCCTCATGTACACAGTCAACCCTCTACTAATAACACAGTCTAGAACAGAGTGCTTGAGATGTATTTACACTAAAAATCTAGAATCCATGCTCTCTCTCTCTCTCTCACTAAAAACAGTAACACGGAAAAGGCTGTCAAGTCACCCACCACTACATATTCACATACTACCACTATTTATAGACATACCACTATTTATACACATAGTACTCATCAAACACGTAAATCCACATATGCGAAGGTTGTCTCAAAAAACTTACCAAAGCACAAGTCTGCTACAGCTAACACAGTCTCTACAGCACCACCAAGCCCATACGGCGTAACAGTCAAAAAACACATTTCTTGTCATTGGAGACTCAATAGTGAGGCACACGGATGTCCCACTCACCAGGTTGGACAAAGAGAAAGTCACGGTTAGCAGCCTGTCCAGTGCCGGGATTTTCCCAATCATGCATGCACTCAGGTCTCTTAGCAACAAGTACCGCTATGACTCTGTCATAGTTCATGTTGGTGTGAATGACCTGAAATGTACCTTACTGGACTGTATGAAGAGAGACGTGGTTGAGCTCTCTGAGGAAGTGTCCCAGACAGGTATGTCCTTAGCCTTGAGCAGCATACCGCTCTCACCTTGAATGATGCCACAGCATAAATAAAAAAAATATTGATTTCAATAATTGGCTTAGTTTTTGGTGTCATTCCAAAGGTATCCAGTTCCTGTCTGCCTGGGAAGCCATGGTCGACAAACCTCGCTGCTTTGCCAGAGATGGTTTGCACCTGGCACCCCTAGGCTTTTGGCTGCTGGCAAATGCTGTTGCCTCCCCCATAGTACCATTTTTTAGGAAAGGTCTTGAAAACAACATTACCGATGTTAAATTAACCAGTCAAAACAAAATAAGGGTCATGCTGCTAAATGCTAGGAGCTTAAACAAAAAACTGCACTCAATGGAAGCACTTCTATCACTAGAAGATGTAGATGTCTGTGCAGTCACAAAAACCTGGTTTAAGGCCTCAGAGAGTACCCCGTCCTTGCAGGGTTTCAATGCCTTCTACACCTTTAGACTGCAAAATGAACATGTGAAAACCAAAGGAGGTGGTGTTTCAGTCTATATTAGAGATAAATTCACCTCGCTTCTAGTTAGACTGGACAATTCCATGGAGTTACTCCCGGTCCAGGTTACAGTGGGTAAGACCCCCATTCAAGTCCTAGCCAGTTATAGATCCCCCTGCATGGGTCATGACACCCACAAAGCCTACTTAACCAAACTGAAGACAATCCAGATTTTACCGAACAGACTAGTCATGGGGATTTTAATTATCCCACCATCAACTGGGAAACCTACTCTATCCCAAACTCGCTAGCACTAAAGTTCCTTGACTTTGTGAATTCAAATGTTCTGGAGAAAATTGTCCATACCCCTACAAGAGGAACAAACACTCTAGATCTGGTCCTTACCAGCATGTCAAACAGGTGCACTGCTGTAACTATTGGACGCTAATTAGTTAAAACTGACAACAAATCAGTCACCTTTGAACTGACACTAACACCAGAACTCACAAAGGGTGAAATCAAACTAAAAAACTTCACCAAGGCAAGAGTATACCCTCCTAGGTGAAGGTATAAATGCATTCCGAACCCCACCCAAGCCGAAAGTGGTAACTACCCGAAGATTACACTAAAGCCCTGTACAATCACTTGCACAAGTGTATAAACTCGGCTGTACCAGATAGAATCAAAGCCAGATCCCCAAGTAAAATCAAGATTCCATGGTGGACTTTCAGCATTAACAAACTCTACAATAAATGCAAAACGTTGCTGTCCAAGAAAACAGACAAGGATCCAACAATGGAAAAGCATTTTCCTCAGCTTTAACAGGCAAATAGGACAGCTTGTCAAATCTTCCAAGAGCTCCTTTGAGAAAAACCTAGCAAGTACTGCCAAGGATAACCATAAGGCCTTTTACAGCTATGTACATAACCTAAAAAAGGGTCGGTCCCAAGCATGTGCAGAACTGGTGGCCATTGGTATCACACACATAACGAACCTGCTAGCTGATTGGTTTGGTGAAAATTTCACTCCCTTATCCCCTCCTAACTTGCAACAAACCCTCCCCCACATTATATATCTAAAGAGCAAGTCCTCAAAACCCTGTCCAAGGCAAAGAACACAGCCTCTGTGGGACTAGATTACATCCCAGGCTGTCTTCTAAACAGTCTAAAACATGAACTAAGCATCACCACTAAATACCCTTTTCAATCATAGCATAACTGCAGACTTTATTCCTGCTAAATGGAGGACAGCTACAGTTATTCCCCTCCACAAAGGTGACCTAGCAACAGACCCATAAGCCTGACCAACCTCATTTGTAAGGCCATGTAACGTATTATTATGGACGTCATAAATAAAAACATAGGTGACCTCCAAACCCTGGATCCTACCCAATTCGGCTTCGTTAAGGGCAGATCCTGCCTGTTAAATCTGGTGGATTTCTTTGAAAGTGTGACCAAGGCCATTGATGAGGGCAGACCTATGCACACAGCATACCTCAACTTTGCAAAGGCTTTTGACACAATCCCACATTCGGGCATTACCGATAAACTTAGTAAACTGAATGTAAACCACTTCATTGTAAGATGGGTTGCCAGATGGCTCACAAACTGGACACACACTATCAATGGGGGTGAATCTACATCAACCAGCAGACCTGTTACCAGTGGGGTGCCACAGGGGTCAGTGCTGGGTCCCTACTGTTTGGTATAGACTTCTCAGAAGTTCAAGTCAAAACTAAAGGGTTGTGACTGACCAAGTTTGCAGACAACTGCAAACTAGGTGCAATCATTGAATCCCCAAATGACGTCGCTATACTCCAGGATGGTCTCGCACAGACCAACAACTGGTGTATTAGTTACAGTCTCAAACTGAATGCAAAGAAATGCATCATCATCATTCCCTTCAGCACAAATAATATCCCTTCACACTATCAAATGAATAACAGTACCCATGAAGTGGTAAGGGACCTGGGATCACAGGTTGACCATGACCTTAATTTTGACCACCATGAGTCTACCATTGTAAGGAAAGCTTTCCATGTAGCTCACTTGATTAGTAAAGGCATCGCCTCTAGAGCAAAAGAAGTTATAACCCCCTGTACGCTGCACTGTCTGGTCCATAATTGAGTATAATTCTCCATTCGGTATGTACCATACTAAGCATCTACTGCAATTAGAGAGACCTCAGATGTTTCTAACAAAAAAGATCAGGGGCCTCCAGCATGTGCCTTACACAGACCAATGAAAATCCCTGTCAGTATACTCCATATTGTATAGATTTCTTATGGGATACTTATGCCTGGCCTACAGAGCAACCCAAGATCAAAACCTTGCTGCATATCGTTAAATCAAATGGGCATTGGGCTACCCATTCCAGGGACTTAAATATGGCCTGTGACTTAAATAGAACATGCTGGAGGGATAGATTTGTCTCCCAGCAACTGCCACATCTTTGGAACAGACTACCAAGTCATGTGAAACAGAGCACCTCTATGACACTGATAAAGAGGAACCTGGATGAGTGGATGGGGTACCATAAATTATTACTAAGGATAGCGCCCATAACCCTCCTGGACATGGGCAGCCATCTCTAAATGCAGTCTTTGGTATTGACTAGCACCTCTAAGGTATTACATTGTATTGAAACAGCTAAGATTAAAATGACATCCTCGTCGATAGCGTAGTAATCTCCTATGATACTATGATATGAGTTTTAGACTTTAGAATTTTCAGATAGTTGTTTAAGGATATAAGAATAAAATTTAATATCTTTCCATGATTTTGTTCATTCTCACCCCATCCCCCCACACTTATTTACTTATTTTGAGCATTGTCTTTGATTCCCTATGTGAAGAGTTTGACAGCTATAGTGTGTGTGTGTGTGTGTGTGTGTGTGTGTGTGTGTGTGTGTGTGTGTGTGTGTGTGTGTGTGTGTCTCAGCTGTTCCTGATTTTGCAGAATGTCCTTCATTTTGCCCTGTATGTTTTGTCTGTTCCTTGTAAAATTTGGGATTTTTTTTCTAAGAAATTGTTGAGGATTACAGTCTCTATAATGAGAACAATTTGAATTGCAGATTTCATATTATTCAGATAACATATGATGCAGTCCCTAATATTCTAACATCTTTTAAGGTGTATATGCGCAGCTATTTATCTGTTTCTGTCTGATGCTACATTATTGCAACCTTTAAAGTGTATATGAACAGTTATTTTATATCTGTTTCTGATTTTGCCCCACCCACATTTTTTGTTTTTTGTCTGATTCCTCTACGTCAGAAAATGCATGTTAATGCAAATCCTGTTTTTTTGCTAAATTTCTATATATATAAGAACTGTTTTTAAAAGTTATCATTGAATTTGGGTCTTTGTCTCACATTATTATTGGATTTGTTCCAGATTCCTGAACTAAGAGTTTAAGAGCTTCTGTAAATGTCTCATAGCAATGAGCAGAAATAAATTGTTAAAGCTATAATTTTGCCCACAATCACACATATGAGTGTTACATGTGTGTGTGTGTGTGTGTGTGTGTATGTATATATATATATATATGTGTGTGTGTGTGTGTGTGTGTGTGTGTGTATGTATGTGTGTGTAGCCAAACAATCCACTTATGCTGTACTGATGCATGAAAAACATGGCATGTCTAAAGCAAGTAGGGTTTAGCTTTATTGTCCTGAATGTACCCTTAAAGACTTAAAAAGCAAAACGTCATGGGCATTCAGATGCCATGTAACTGAAATACTGGTATGTCCTTAAGAGGTAATTTGCATGTATCGTATGGGTTTCCACAGCAGGAGGTTTAAGTAGTGTTACATAATGAAAACTCTAGCTTAGCTGGGTCTTTCTTGCAGTTTTTATTAAATGATTGTATGACTTTTTTACTTTTTGGTTTAGAGATGATATATAGGTAAAATGTATCCGTTTCATTCCTTCATTCATCTGATCATTACCAGGCATTTGACATATACACAGTCAATAATTTTATTGTAATTGGTGGGCATGTACGTGTGTAGGGGAGTTTGTAACTGCACTGTGTATATTGTCAACAGTGAGGTGAAACATAACGCTGTGGCTGTTATTTATGCATGTTTGCAATTATTTGGTTGCACAGATGGCAGTGTATGCATCTGACAGTAGTAAACGGAAATATATAGAAGGAAAGGTGAATTTCTGCTATTCTTGGTTCTCAGTGGCACCACTCTTATAAACACAGAGAAAGAGCACACTTCATTTTAGATTAGGCCTTTCCACTGGACAGTTGTACTCATACCAGTGTTGTGACTCCTATATAGAATGTAATAGACCCAGTCACCACAAAAATTTAGGAGGTATTGAAATAGAAATTAGATGGTCAGTGAAGTTTGCTGCAATTCAAAATTAATTACTTGAATTACTGTTTTGTCCTACTTTGTTTTTGTGGTACTTCGTGGTATGAAATGAAAGCCTACACAATGCTATGAAACTTCTCACTGCTACCTTGTGTATAACTTCTAATATTTTGCAAGTATTTGTACTTGTTTAGCAGTAAATTATTTTTTGTATATTTGCATGTTGTTTGTCTTTCGGCTTTTTCCTGGTAAGGGGTCACCACAGCGGAACTCCGGTCCGCTAATGATTGGCAGTAGATTTTTATGAAATGCCGAGGTGCCAGCTCAACGCCCAACCTTCAACGAAGGCACGCCCATTTACACACGCATGTCTTTCGAGCGCTTCCAAACCACGGGGAGGACATGCAGACTCCATACAGAAGGTACTCCCAAGCCCAGCCGAGAATCGAACGGGAGAACCTCTTGCTGTGAGGTAACAATGCTACCGCTGTACCACCGCAGAATTATTTTTGTATATTTGCATATTTTATGAAAATATCTCAGGCAGTGTGAACAGCTTAGGACCAGGTCAGAAATAACTACTGACCCAATACAGTGGCCAGTTAAGTGAGAAAGTGTGATTTCTTTGTATCCGTATTATGAATTTGTCGTATTACTATTTTTGTTAATAACTTGACCCAGAATGGTACTTCATGGTATCAAATGAAAATCCTTCATAATGCTGCAAACACTGTCACTGATACCTGCTGTCTGCCTGCTAGCAATTTGTCAATATTTATGCTTTTTTAGTAACAAAATATGAATGCATGCATAAATAGCACATTGCTGTACATACCTCTTTTTTATTTATTTGCTTTCTCTTAAATTAAAACTTGTCGCTAGATCAAGCCAAAGGCCTTAATCCAGTCATTCCCCTAAGCAAGACTGAAAAAAAGCACTTTGATTTTTCTTGTATCATACTCTTTTGACCAGAATTTTCTTCTTTTTTTATGTTGCAGTGTCTACATTTCTTAAACCTGAACAACTAGAAAGAGTAAAGAAGGAAAAAAAAAAACAGAGGCACCTGTTTCCTTCAGTATCCCCATTACACTTGAAAATAACTGAAAAAACTTTACTTTATAGCATGTAGATTGTGTCATGCATTATACAAATTCTACTGTTAAGAAACAAAATGTTCTTATACTTACAGTTAACTCTTTCCCTCCTCTTCTCCTCTCCTAAGTGTTTTTCCAAACATTAATGACATGAAGTGAGCATATGGATTGGAGTCCCCTACAAGTTTAAGAACGTCAAAAAGTCCAGTATTTTCAGTTTTTCTTGTTCTGTCATGTTTCACAAATGTAATTAATGTTTTGTAATCCCACATTTATTTGACTATTTGTGAGTTGCTGGTTTCATTTCTGGTTATCTCCATCTCCCAAATCCAGTCTCTGTTTTATTTCTAATGTACTCTTGGCTCTTCTAGTCAACTCTTGTGCTTTCTTTTTTTTTTTTGTCCCAGAAGCATTTTCCATTGAAACATTGGGTAATGTTTCATTGACACAGGGTCTCTGTGGTCTTTATTATTAGAAGAACAAGAAGCAGAATCTCCTTCTGTTCACAGCTCACTTTTTGTTGACAACATTTGTATTTCCTCCTTAAACCGCAAGGACAAGAACCAAGAATAACAAGGGAAGTAGAAATAAGCAGCCAAACTTCACAGGTACGAAAAGTAAAATTGATTGAACCCTTAATTAATACAAGTCACATAAAACAAATATCCTGGCAGAATCTCATGAAAACACTTCATAAAAACTTAAGTCATACTAATAATTTTTTAGACCTAAAGAATAATAATTTAGCCCATTGTATTCATGAGATTCAGCCAGGATTTTTGTTTTATGTGACTTGTATTAATTAAGGGTGGGGACTTGATTAATGTTCAGTTAATTCTTGTGCAGGAGGTTGTGTGTGTATATATAGGGAAGTTTATGCTTTGTTAACTTAGTCTGAAGAAGTCTTGTATTTGGAGATGAAAGCGCTCAATAAATTTTACTTTTTGTACCTGTGGAGTTTGGCTGCTTACTTCTACTTCCGTTGTTATTTCCTGCTTACCGTGTTCTGCATCAAAATTTTTTTTTTTCCCTCAAAGAAAGAATATTCTGAAGATAGCTGAGTACAGCAGTGTTTGAATCTCATGCCTGCTTCTTAAGATTCCCTGATTAATGGAATAAATGTACTCCTCTTCTGCTGGGTTACAGCGAGTAATCATTTTCCACAAACACTGTATTGTCTCCCACTTTAATACTTTGTCCTGCCACAGTTTTGTCAGAATCGGCTCATCCTGCTTGTAGGATTGCATCTTTATTATTAAAGGTCTAGGTTGCTTTCTCATGGCTAGATTTAGAGCATACGCACAATGTGCCCTTTCTGGAATAACAGTCAAGTTGCTTGTTTGTGCTATCATAAAATTAATATGGCTTCTCTGGTACAGCAGAAAACCTCAAGTTTTCCATATGTGCTCTTTTCTCTAATTCTATTATTTTTTAAACATCTCTTCTTGAGTAGTCAGCCAGCCTTTTCTTCATTTCGTCCTCTGATTTTTGCATCTGTTTAAAGCTTCTTCTGTTTTTCCAGCCTTTTGTTACTTGAATTGATACATCAGTGTTTTTTTTATTTAATCATCTCTGAGTACATTTGACTTATTTTTCTCCTCTAGGTTTCTGGAAGTCATGCCTTGAACCAAAGCTGGTGCTTGCACTGCTTTTTGCTGAGCAGCTTCAGAATTCTTCCAATTCGGTGTTTTTCCTCACCTTTTGAGATTGATTTTCTTTCAGGTTCTCTGAATTTCTTTTTTGCTGGCATCCAGGCAGTGCACTTTACCAAAAAATATGAGTTTATTGGCTCTCTCCTTTGAGTTCCTGTTTTCACACTGGGAGAGCTGAAATCAAGCTGCTACTCAGTGTACAGCCATCTTGATAGTCCCATTGCTGTACGTACCTCAAGTATTATCCATGCAGCTGCATTGTGAAAAAGCATTTTACATGCCTAATCACCACAGAGGTTAGGAATGTCTTCTCAGACCAGAGTTGCCAGATTTCTGAGTGGACAGGTAGGGACAAAAAAAAGGGTCTTTCACTCCCATATGTGGTACATGAGTCAATCAAAAATCACAAAGTGGAGCCTCTTCTGTTCAATGTGGAACAACCTGCTGTTTTGCAGTGATTTTAAGAGGCAATGTGGGACTCGGGATTGGGCTGCTGATCAGGACAGTCACGCAGAAATAGGGATGTCTGGCAACCCTGCCTCAGACATGTGTGGTTCTTGGTTCCAGAGAAAACAAGGATATTTTCCAGTAATATGAATGTATGCCATAAGTTAATAATCATATTAATAACTGGTAAACACCAAACAAACTCAGAACTGAGAAACACCAGAAGAAGAAACAATGGTGAAATCCAACTCTTTTACTGTTAAAAACCTTAAGTGCTTTTGTCCATGGTACACAGGACTTCCTCAGAATGTAAAACAAAAGCACCACTCACAATTTATATGACCCCGATCCTTTCGTGTGACCCTTCAATTAAAACAGTCTCATTCACTCAAGTAATTAACCACCCTTTACCATTTGTAAAACCCTTCTAAAACAACAGTGTTACAACATAAATCATATTTAAAACCATGTACAAAAACACAATGACAATACTATAATCCTATATATATATATATATATATATATATATATATATATATATATATATATATATGCAATCCTTTTCTTTCATGTTCTAGTGGATGGCTTATTCCCTTTATATTGCCAAAGAGGCTTTGAGTTTAAAAAAAACGGACATTTCATTCAACCCCGGGGGAGGGGGGTTTGAAGCATTACATCTAATCTGCCACCTCTCTTCCTTGTATTCTTTATACAGGTTCGTGCCCCCCCAAATCCTAGATTCACCTGGTCAGTGGCCATGAACCTAAAGAAATGTGTTTCATTTAATTTAACATGTTTGCATAAAGCGTTTCTTTCATCTTTCTTCTGTATATCCCTTATATGTTGGTAAATCCTGTTTACAGAGACATATGAGGAAGTTTCAGTAAATCAAATGAACATTGCTTATAGGGGGATTGATTTGGCCATGGAAGATCTTCTAATCAATGAGTAGATTAGTAAGGATGACTACAAATTTCTCAAGGTAATCCATCCTAGGGTCCCCACAGTATTCGGAATCCCCAAGATTCATAAAAATATTTTTGACCCTCCACTTAGACCTATTGTTGATGCAAAAGCATCTAAAGCATTCCTCATAGCGAGATATATTGACTGACTTTTAAAAGGTATTTTGGATGGGTATCTACATGTGCTTAGACATTCATGGGACTTTTTGGGGAAGGTCACCAAAAATCTATACTCTGATGATTTACTGTTTGTGACTGTTGATGAAATAGATTTGTTCTCGGTCATTTCTCATCAAGAAGGGCTTGAGAGGTTTTATCAATTCTTATGCTCTGAGTCAAACATGGGGCATTCTAAGATTTTGACCATTAGGGCCCTTATGGAGATTGTACTGGAAAACAATTATATATATTTTGAAAACTAGTTATTCAAGCAAAAAAAGTGTAATGGCCACGGGGGCCGCATCTACTCCTCACTCATTAGACCCATTATAGAGTACAACGCCCACTTTGGTATGTACCTCACAAGACATCTACAACAACTGGAAAGACCACAGAAATACCTCACAAAGAGGATTACTGGCCTCAAACAGATGCCCTACGCAGGCTGTCTCAAAAAACTACAGCTTTACTCCTTCGCATATCACCTACTCAGGGGCAATCTCTGCCTAACATACAAAGCTATGTCAAACCCAGAACTGTTGGACATGCTCCACTTAAAGAAATCCCAATCCCTCCGAGCTACATGCTGTAGGGACCTAAACCTTGTCACCACAATAAACAGAACATGCTGGAGGGATAGATTCCTGTCCCAGAGACTTCCCATACTCTGGAACAGACTACCTGTCTATGTCAAACAGAGCTCCTCATTAGCACTCTTCAAGAAAAATCTTGATGATTGGATGGGAAATTCACCCCAGGGATCACTTCTGTGGCTCTGCTAGACAGGGGCACAGGAAAATAATTTTCTTGGGTGGCGAAAGCCAGGGTACATTTTTTGGCTGGGCTTGTATAGGCCCTAGGGCCAATAGCCTAGTACCTACCTATGAACCTATGGGCTCCAGCATTTAACAACACTGTTTTGGCCCACTGGGAGAATTCTATTGTGTTCCAATCAGATTACAAGGCTTGTTGGACACTATATATATATATATATATATATATATATATATATATATATATATAGTCGTTTCTTGGATGATGATATAATTTTTTGGAGACACACAAAGGCCAGACTAGGGGAATTTTTTGAGTTTTTGTACAAGTTTTCTAAGGCTTACCATGGAAGTACAGGAAGACAAGGTAAACTATTTAGATGTATGTATCACTAAGAATAGAGTACCGAGGATGTTTGAGTCAACATTGTACAGAAAACCCACAAAATCTAATTCATTGTTACATTTTGAGAGCTGGCACCCTGTACATCAAAAACGATCTTTAGTCAAACGTGAGGGTGGCATGAATGGTCAGTGAGGACCCCACATTTTTTGAGAAATGCCAAAAGTTAAGGAGGATGTTAATAAGAAGAACGTATCCTGGTCCGTTCATTGACTATATTTTTCAGGAAGTCAATGACAAGAGACATCAGGGACATTTTGCCCCATTATTGGGTGTGAATGAGGGAGGTAACAATACCCTTCTCTTAAGGAATGTGAACCTAATTTTCGGAGGTCTTGTATTTTGACTTATTATTTGAATTTTTACGAAATTTGTAATATTATTCATAAGAATTGTGTTCTGTTGGGGGGAGAACAAGAACACTTGGACAAGCTATGGGGACAGACTTTTGGTCATATACGAAAAGGACACTATTTAAAAAACTTAATGGAGGAACCATTAAAAATAATTCTTTCAGAAAAATGTCAAAATGTGATCATTGTTCACAGTGTAGTTTTATTCTTGAGGGACAAGGTCCTTTTCTGGAGAATTATGGGAATATTAGGCCAAATTCTAGGTACCATTGTGATAGTAAAGGAGTAGTATACATTGCCAAGTGACAGAAAATGTCCAAGGTTTTATATTGGGAAGACAGTTAGAGCCATAAGAAACAGGATTTACCAACATATAAGGGATATATAGAAGAAAGATGAAAGAAATACATTATACAAACATGCTAAATTAAATGAAACACATTTCTTTAGGTTCATGGCCATTGACCAGGTGAATCTAGGATTGAGAGGGGGTCCCACGAACTTGTATCTAGAATGCAAGGTATTGAGATGGTAGATTAGATGTAATGCTTTGCCCCCCCCCCCCCATTGAATGAAATGATTTATGTGTCCAGTTTTTTAAAACTCAGCCTGTTTGGCAATATAAAGGGAATAACCCATCCACTAGAACAAGAAAGAAAAGGATTGCATTTATATAGCGATATATATATATATATATATATATATATATATATATATATATATATATATATATGGGTCCTAGTCAGAATGTCGAAAGTACAGTTAATCGAACTGCACTTTGATGCACTGACTTTAGTGAAAGTGCTTAACCTCGAATATGCACTTTCGCTAAAATAAACTAAAAAACAAAAAAACAATGCAGTTTGCATGTTTTGTTAGTTGTACATCAACATATTCTGTTGATGTACAACTAACAAATCTTTTGTGGAGATCACGGTACAGTGGGGATAAGGGAATATGTAATGCGATCTCGGAGTTAGAATATTAAAGTGGGGGGTGCAGGGGGGCTTGCCCCCCTGCATATTAGTGTTTACATTTTTTTTGTGTGTATTTTTTAATTTTGTTTTGTCTACTTTAGCGAAAGTGCATGTTCAGTGTTATGCACTTTCACTAAAGTGGGTTTGTGAAAGTGCAGTTTGATGAACTGCACTTTCGATGTTTTAACATAGACCCCTATATATATATATATATATATATATATATATATATATATATATAATTATGATATTGTCGTGATGGTTTTGTACATGGTTTTAAATATGATTTATGTTGTTACAATGTTGTTTTAGAAGGGTTTTACAGATGGTAAGGGTTTGTTAATTACTTGTGTGAACAAGACTGTTTTAATTGAAGGGTCACATGACAGGATCAGGGTCATAAATTGTGAGTGGTGCTTTTGTTTTAAATTCCGAGGAAGTCCAGTATAGTATGGACGAAAGTGCTTAATGATTTTAACAATAAAATAGTTGGATTTTGCCTTTGTTTCTTCTTCTGGTGATTCTGTATTAATAACTGGTGTTTATATGATACTACATAGTATCAAATGAAAGCACGTGCAATGCTGAAAAAATTTTGCTCTGATAGTTGGTGTCTGGCAGGCACTGCTTTGCAGATATTTACATTTATTTGGCAATTAAATTTGCCAATATGCAAACATATCATTATGCAAATATCTTAAAAATGGAGTTGTATTTACAAAACTGCTTTGCAGCAAATTGATTATCACATCTGCACAGGTAAGTCAGAGGTGCAGTTGAGGGTTATGTCCTTTGATTAGAGAGATATTACTAGTTTGTATAATTATAATAAAATCTAAATATTTCCACCATTAACTCTTGACGATATATTAATATCATCATTGTGAAATGTAATATTTGTTAAAGAATTTTCCAATTTTAATTTTTTTTTTTATTTAGGTTCGTAAGTTCATACGGTGGCCATGGTGGTGCAGTAGTTAGTGTTGTTGCCTCACAGCAAGAGGTTCTGTGGTTCGATCCTCAGCTGGGGTGCCTTCTGTGTGGAGTCTGCATGTCCTCCCTGTGGTTGTGTGGGTTTCCTCCGGGTGCTCCAGTTTCCTCCCACATCCCAAAGACATGCTGTAGGTGGATTGGACACTCTAAATTGGCCCTAGGTGTGAGTGCGTGTGTGCGCCTTCTGTGGAAGGTTGGGCGTCGGGCTGGCAACTCGACACCGTAAAACTCCACTGCCAGTCATGAGCAGACAGGTGATGCACTGTGGCAACCCCTAACTGGGAAATGCCGAAAGAAGAAGAAGGTTCATAGGTGTTTACTAGGCTAATGACCACAAGGACCTTTTAAAGCCTAGCCATGCATCTCAAATCTCTGACAAGTTCTGATACCTTTGGTAAGTATAAGCAGGGGCTTGGGAGATAAAACATTTACAAGCTAGGGCCTGGAAGATGAACCATTTGCAGGTTGTCAGTGTCCATTAGAAACACAGGTGCCAAACCGGGTATGAATTTCCTGTTCTCCATCCAGTTGTCTAGGTTGCACTTGAATTGGGTTAGGGAGGAACTCTGCTTCATATGGCTGGGGAGCCTATTCCAGAGACGGGGTAATCTCCGGATACATAACTGCCTCTCCAACAGTCATATCACAGGCAATGATTAAGTCTGTAGAATGGGTAATACTAGTGCTGTTTGTTCAGAGTGGGGTCTGACAATGCTCTGTATGCCAGGCATAGATCTCCCCTCAAAAGCCTGTAGGAGACAGAATACAGGGATAGGGCCTTGAGGCAGTCTTCATAAGACATTTTATTTAAGCCCTGTATTCTTTTAGTGAGGAACCTCTGTGGACGTGCCAGTTGCTGGATATGCCTGGTTAGGTATATACCAAAGGGAGCATTGTACTCATCAGGTCTGATGAATGCCAAATACAGTGGAACAATGACTTCCTTGGACTTAGATGCTATACTTTTGTTTATAAGTTGCACAGCATAGAATGATTTCCTCACAACTGTAGACACTTGATGGTCAAAGGCTAGTTTACTATCTGTGTGTGTCCCTAAGTCCCTGACTACTGGGTCAGTTCTAAGGGGTGTGTTGTCAATATGATAGTTACCAGGGCTGGATGACTTTCTGAAGGATACTGTTATGCATTTCTTGGCATTTAATTTTAGTCCATGGCTCTGACAACAGTTGTTTGTCTGTATCACCCTCCCTGGAGAACATTTGTGTCAGTGTGGGATTCACTGATAGCTCCTAATTTGAAATTATCTGCAAATTTAGTCAGCCAGAGACCACTGATATTGGCCCTGTCTTCAGAGAAGTAAATGCCAAAAAGGAGTGGTCGAAGGACTGATCCCTGAGGGACTCCACTTGTGACTGGCCTCTTTGTAGAGGTGGACTCTTCAATTCTAACTTCCTGGGTCCTGTCTGTGAGACAGTTGGCTATCCACCTGGTGGAATACGAGTTTGCACCTAACCTCTTGAGTTTGTCAACAATGAGTGAGTGGGATATTGTGTCAAATGACTTGGCCAGGTCAAGGTAGGCAGTGTGAACCATTTTGCCCTCATCCATTGCTTTGGTGACCTTCTCAAAGAAGTCCGCCAGGTTGAGTAGGCATGATCCGCACTTGAAACCAAACTGGGCTGGGTCCATTGTCTGGAGGTTTACTATATCACTACTAATGATCTCCATGATAACTCTTTCCATGGCTTTACATCTAAGGCTAGTGAGACTTGTGGGTCTGTAGCTTCCAGCGCCTGTAGAGAGCCCTCCTTTGAGCAAAGGATGACTGTTTCTGTTATGTCTTCACGAGGCACAAAAACCTGCTTGGAGGCTGTAGTTCAGTAGCAATTCCAGTGGCCCTGACAGGTCATAGGTTCATAGATTAGTACTAAGCTAACTGCCCTTGCGAGCCATTTTAAGCCTAGCCAATTATCCCTTGTGAGACTCAAATCCTGCACCTTGTGTTTGTAAGGCAAACATCTTAACCATTAGGCCACCCTCCCAACCCTGTTTCATGCCATTTAGAAGGCATCCTTGGATATTGTCAGGGCCCATTGATGCAGTGTTCTTGGCCTTAGAGAGAGCATTAAGAACCTGTTCCCCAGCTCATAGCAGGTGGAGTTATATTTGATGTTATTTCCTGAGGGAAGGTTGAGGGGGAGATAGGGGTAACGTTGGAGTTGAATGCATCGACCAGTAGGTTTGCTATGTGTTCTGGGTCAGTATAGTTGGCTGCAAAACAACCAAGCAGAGAACGAATGTAGACAAACCAACACAGAGACTGGAGAAAGCTGCAACGCTTTATTCTGGTACCTCGGCTAAATGCCTTCAAAGGAATAAATGCATTAGTGCTGGTTGCACCTTATATATTATTTAAAAGATCAATTGATGTAATTAACAAACACCTTAATTGACCCAAAAAGATTTAAAGAAACAAAAGCTGTATAAACACATGCTGTAGAAAATACAAAATTTATATACCAAATTCTATACATAAATGCATGAAATAACAAATTCTAATATACAACATCTGATACTGCATATAATCATTCACCAGAAAAAGTTTTAAATAGATAATATGAGATTAAATAGTAAGATTAACTTCCAAATTCATGCCCCTGGGTTTTAAAGTACTGAATTTCAAAATGAATCTACTTTCTAATTTTAACAAACTTTGTAGAAAATTTCCATTATAATGAAATTCTGGCTTAGCCAGAGCACAAAAGAATAATGAATCAGAAATACCATTGTGAACTAGATTAAAGTGTTGAGAAACTGGGCTATCATTTCTGACATTGCGAATGTCACCTAAGTGTTCTAAAATACGAATTTTTAGCTGCCGTTTGGTCTGACCAATGTAGAATTTAGGTGGAACACAATCACACCCAATCAAATACACTACACCGCATGATTTGCAATTGAAAAAATTATGTGCAGTGTATGTGACCCCATTAATAAGACTGTCTGTTAAATTCCTTACCTTAGAACAAACCTTGCATGTTCCACATTTAAACATGCCAAAAGGTAAATTGTTAATGCTACCGGACCTGCCACACATTGTGACTTTATGTTTCAAAATTTCCTTGAGATTGGCATATCTACCATAAGAAAAAGAAACATGTTCCGGAAACATGTGACCAATCTCTTCATTGTTGCAAACAATGGGCCACAAAAAATCAACAATATTCTTTAACCTCACAGAGAAAGGGGAAAATTTGGTAACAAAAAACAATCTATCCATGTCTTTACAGGCAGCCTCATCATCTCTAGATTTAGCAACATAAACTTTGCCAGAATAATGGCCTTTTCTGTTTGAATTGAGTAATCTATCTAAACTCTTGCTAATTAAACTTTCAGAATATCCCCTCACTGACAACCTTTTTCTTACATTTTCAAATTCCACATTCCAGATACTCCTCTCAGAAGTATGTTCACTAATACGTTTAAATTCCCCAAAGGGGAGTGCTTCAATTAAGTGAACCGGATGTGCACTAGTGGCATATAGGAAATTGTTGGAAGCTGTACATTTCCTGTAGGGTCTGAATTGTACTTTTCCTTCATTATTTACATATAATAATATGTCCAAGAATTGAATCTCAAACTCATTTAAACTATATGTAAATTCCAGACCGAACCTATTCTGATGCAATTTGGAAATAAATTCCTCAAATTCCAACTTATTGCCCTTACATATAAAAATTAGGTCGTCTATGTATCTATAATAAGACACAACTTTTTTCTGAAAAAAATCAAGAGTATATAAAAAACTGGTCTCAAAGTAAGACATGAATAAGATTGCGTAAGTTGGGGCAAAATTAGCCCCCATTGCAGTCCCCTCTCTCTGGAGAAAAAATTTTTGCTCAAAGGTAAAGTAATTATGAGTCAGAGCAAACTCCAACAGTAAAATGAGATAAGTGGTTCGTGGACCATCACCCAAAATTTTTGCAATTGCTTCCAGACCAAACTTGGTCTCAATGCTGGTATAAAGGGCCTTAACGTCCACTGTAGCCCAGTAAAAATTATTTTCCCACTTTAAATTACGCACTAGGTCACAATATTGATTAGTATTGCTGATGTGAGAACCCACATTCTTAAGTTCTTTTTTTAAAATATTATCTAAGAATATTCCCACATTTTCCAAAAAACCCCCACAGCTGGACACAATGGGACGACCCGGTGGGTCCTGTAAGTTTTTATGTAGTTTTGGGAGAGTATAAAATGTAGGATCCCTAGGATCATTTATGTGTAAACTTTTCACGTCCTTTCTGCTAAAGAAACCAAGCCTTTCACCCCTTTCTAACAGGTCTAACAATTCCAAGTTAAATTCAGCAACAGGATTGGCAGATAACTCAAAATATACTTTCTCATTGCACAAAAGATCAAAGTTCATTTTTAAAAAATGACATTTGTCCATTATAACCCAGTTGCCGCCCTTATCCGCAATGCAAAACTTAAATTCATCAGAAACTGCCTTCATCTGCTTTAATGACAACCATTCCTGCTTAGTAAGGTTGAATTCAATAAATTGTTTAGAAAAAAGTAGATATTCAGTTTCAACTTTTTTACATAAAACACTCTCAAAGACCCTTAGGGCAGCTGAGCTTTTAGGAGGACAAAAAGAACTATGTGTAGGCAAACGAGGCATGGTAAATTTGCCATAACCCGTGAAAAAACGTTCATTACACTCAGAGATTGTATCGCAAGCAGAACTAACTTCCTCAACAGTGCGTAATTCAAAGGAAGCACTGGTATCATCCTGATATTCATATATAGACAGGTCCATTAAAGGATCCTCTGTAATTAACGAATACTCAGTGCTAACTAAATTATTAATGTCAACATCACTATCATCTGAAACATTTAAGTTATTACCATTGTTAACATTCAACACAGAATTTAAATTTGGCACATTATCAAAAGCGCATTTTGACTCAAAGAATACCCTTAAATAGAGTTTCCGACAAAAACGCTTGACGTCCAATAACAAATCTGAAAGAGCAGGCACTCTAGTTGGCACAAATTTACTGCCTTTTAACAATACCTTCTGCATATCAGAAGTCCCAAAAGATTTAAAGAAACAAAAGCTGTATAGAAACATGCTGTAGAAAATACAAAATTTATATACCAAATTCTATACATAAATGCATGAAATAACAAATTCTAATATACAACATCTGATACTACATATAATCATTCACCAGAAAAAGTTTTAAATAGATAATATGAGATTAAATAGTAAGATTAACTTCCAAATTCATGCCCCTGGGTTTTAAAGTACTGAATTTCAAAATGAATCTACTTTCTAATTTTAACAAACTTTGTAGAAAATTTCCATTATAATGAAATTCTGGCTTAGCCAGAGCACAAAAGAATAATGAATCAGAAATACCATTGTGAACTAGATTAAAGTGTTGAGAAACTGGGCTATCATTTCTGACATTGCGAATGTCACCTAAGTGTTCCAAAATACGAATTTTTAGCTGCCGTTTGGTTTGACCAATGTACAATTTAGGTGGAAAACAATCACACCCAATCAAATATACTACACCACATGATTTGCAATTGAAAAAATTATGTGCAGTGTATGTGACCCCATTAATAAGACTGTCTGTTAAATTCCTTACCTTAGAACAAACCTTGCATGTTCCACATTTAAACATGCCAAAAGGTAAATTGTTAATGCTACCGGACCTGCCACACATTGTGACTTTATGTTTCAAAATTTCCTTGAGATTGGCATATCTACCATAAGAAAAAGAAACATGTTCCGGAAACATGTGACCAATCTCTTCATTGTTGCAAACAATGGGCCACAAAAAATCAACAATATTCTTTAACCTCACAGAGAAAGGGGAAAATTTGGTAACAAAAAACAATCTATCCATGTCTTTACAGGCAGCCTCATCATCTCTAGATTTAGCAACATAAACTTTGCCAGAATAATGGCCTTTTCTGTTTGAATTGAGTAATCTATCTAAACTCTTGCTAATTAAACTTTCAGAATATCCCCTCACTGACAACCTTTTTCTTACATTTTCAAATTCCACATTCCAGATACTCCTCTCAGAAGTATGTTCACTAATACGTTTAAATTCCCCAAAGGGGAGTGCTTCAATTAAGTGAACCGGATGTGCACTAGTGGCATATAGGAAATTGTTGGAAGCTGTACATTTCCTGTAGGGTCTGAATTGTACTTTTCCTTCATTATTTACATATAATAATATGTCCAAGAATTGAATCTCAAACTCATTTAAACTATATGTAAATTCCAGACCGAACCTATTCTGATGCAATTTGGAAATAAATTCCTCAAATTCCAACTTATTGCCCTTACATATAAAAATTAGGTCGTCTATGTATCTATAATAAGACACAACTTTTTTCTGAAAAAAATCAAGAGTATATAAAAAACTGGTCTCAAAGTAAGACATGAATAAGATTGCGTAAGTTGGGGCAAAATTAGCCCCCATTGCAGTCCCCTCTCTCTGGAGAAAAAATTTTTGCTCAAAGGTAAAGTAATTATGAGTCAGAGCAAACTCCAACAGTAAAATGAGATAAGTGGTTCGTGGACCATCACCCAAAATTTTTGCAATTGCTTCCAGACCAAACTTGGTCTCAATGCTGGTATAAAGGGCCTTAACGTCCACTGTAGCCCAGTAAAAATTATTTTCCCACTTTAAATTACGCACTAGGTCACAATATTGATTAGTATTGCTGATGTGAGAACCCACATTCTTAAGTTCTTTTTTTAAAATATTATCTAAGAATATTCCCACATTTTCCAAAAAACCCCCACAGCTGGACACAATGGGACGACCCGGTGGGTCCTGTAAGTTTTTATGTAGTTTTGGGAGAGTATAAAATGTAGGATCCCTAGGATCATTTATGTGTAAACTTTTCACGTCCTTTCTGCTAAAGAAACCAAGCCTTTCACCCCTTTCTAACAGGTCTAACAATTCCAAGTTAAATTCAGCAACAGGATTGGCAGATAACTCAAAATATACTTTCTCATTGCACAAAAGATCAAAGTTCATTTTAAAAATGACATTTGTCCATTATAACCCAGTTGCCCCTTATCCGCAATGCAAAATTTAAATTCATCAGAAACTGCCTTCATCTGCTTTAATGACAACCATTCCTGTTTAGTAAGGTTGAATTCAATAAATTGTTTAGAAAAAAGTAGATATTCAGTTTCAACTTTTTTACATAAAACACTCTCAAAGACCCTTAGGGCAGCTGAGCTTTTAGGAGGACAAAAAGAACTATGTGTAGGCAAACGAGGCATGGTAAATTTGCCATAACCCGTGAAAAAACGTTCATTACACTCAGAGATTGTATCGCAAGCAGAACTAACTTCCTCAACAGTGCGTAATTCAAAGGAAGCACTGGTATCATCCTGATATTCATATATAGACAGGTCCATTAAAGGATCCTCTGTAATTAACGAATACTCAGTGCTAACTAAATTATTAATGTCAACATCACTATCATCTGAAACATTTAAGTTATTACCATTGTTAACATTCAACACAGAATTTAAATTTGGCACATTATCAAAAGCGCATTTTGACTCAAAGAATACCCTTAAATAGAGTTTCCGACAAAAACGCTTGACGTCCAATAACAAATCTGAAAGAGCAGGCACTCTAGTTGGCACAAATTTACTGCCTTTTAACAATACCTTCTGCATATCAGAAGTAATATTTAACTTGCTTAAGTTAACAATTTGTGTATAATTACCAAAACTATGAGTCCCAGACACAGTGTTAAGTCCGCACACAGAAGTACAGTTCAAGCCCAGCAAAGGAACTCCACTAATATCTTCGGTTCCGACCTTTTTGTCGCCACTTCCGTTTGGCCCCCTGTCGAAAGTTCCATCTTCCTTGATCTTCTGTATCTGAAGCTGCGCTTCCAACTTCAGTGCTGTTAATACTTTCAAAGGAAACACTTTTCTTGCTTGTAGTTGTATCCGAAGATGAGACTGACGAGTCTCGACCGCTACGTGAGCCACGCGAACCACGTGAACCTCCTTCACCTCCCTTCATTTGGAGGGTACCATTCTTGGCTTTGCGTTGCCAAGAATAAATGCGGTGTAGTGTATTTGACTGGGTGTGATTGTGTTCCACCTAAATTCTACATTGGTCAGACCAAACGGCAGCTAAAAATTCGTATTTTAGAACACTTAGGTGACATTCGCAATGTCAGAAATGATAGCCCAGTTTCTCAACACTTTAATCTAGTTCACAATGGTATTTCTGATTCATTATTATTATTATTATTCTTTTGTGCTCTGGCTAAGCCAGAATTTCATTATAATGGAAATTTTCTACAAAGTTTGTTAAAATTAGAAAGTAGATTCATTTTGAAATTCAGTACTTTAAAACCCAGGGGCATGAATTTGGAAGTTAATCTTACTATTTAATCTCATATTATCTATTTAAAACTTTTTCTGGTGAATGATTATATGCAGTATCAGATGTTGTATATTAGAATTTGTTATTTCATGCATTTATGTATAGAATTTGGTATATAAATTTTGTATTTTCTACAGCATGTGTTTATACAGCTTTTGTCTCTTTAAATCTTTTTGGGTCAATCAAGGTGTTTGTTAATTACATTAATTGATCTTTTAAAAAATATATAAGGTGCAACCAGCACTAATGCATTTATTCCTTTGAAGGCATTTAGCCGAGGTACCAGAATAAAGCGTTGCAGCTTTCTCCAGTCTCTGTGTTGGTTTGTCTACATCAGTATAGTTGGCTCCATGTACTATGAGCTATGCACAAAATTGTGTATTGCCTTTAAGGTTGTGGACATAGCTAAACAATGCCTTGTGGTTGTCCTTGGCCTGGGAGGCCAAATTCACCTCAAATTTGGCTTTGGTAGACTGTATTTGTCCTCTGAGATATTTGTTTAGTTTGGTGAAAGCCCATTTATCCTGCTGGGTGCTGCACCTCCTAATTTTTGCCATGATTTTCTGTTATACAGCTTATTGATTTTGTGATTCCATCAGGGTGAATTGTTTTTTGAGTTAGTTCTGTATTTCTTCATGGTGGGTAAGGTTGCCTCTGTGCAGCTATTAACATGCTTGTACAGGTTTACTGTGGCAGCAGTGTTCTCAAGGTTTATGGGGGCTTGACATTTTGCCAAGTTATTACTTAATTGCTGGAAGTTAGCCTTAAAGTAGTTCCTGAATATTCCAAGTTTTATTTTTACTTCAAAGGAGACCATTTTTTGGTTTGACCTTACCACGGAAGACATTACAGTAGGGGGTGTGCAACACTCTCCATGTTAGTGAGGACCAGATCCAGTATGGTTGGACCCCTGGTTGGTGTATTGACTATCTGGTTCAGGGAGTTTGTTTTTACAAAATCCAGGAATCTCTGTGTACGTTTGGTGTCGTATAGGATTCTCAGTTAATAGTGGAGTAATTAAAGTCACCCATGAATATGGTATTGAGTTGGATTGTTAGTCTTTCTAATAATTTTAAATACATGGTATGGCTTCCTGGGTCATAGAGGGGGACCTATAGCTGGCAAGCAAGTGATATTGGATTTTACCTATGGCGATTTGAATATGGAGTAGCTGAAGTGCATTGCCCTGTTTGACCAGCCTTGAGGTATATTTATTTTGGGTCTATATCACATAGTCGAAGTCTTATAACTCCGAACACTTAATGTTCGAACCATTATGTTCAAAGTTACAAAGCTTCGATTATGGATTAAAAAAAAAACAATGGAAAACAAAATAAACTGTTTAAGCAGGAGGCAAGCCCCCTGCACCCCCCCACCCCTGCAACTTAAATATACCAACTCCAAGATCACACTCCTTTGAACAAAATGGAAACCTCCGCTTATGGAGATTTCCATTGAAACGCTCAAACTTTTTTTTTTTTTTTTTCAAATATATTTTTATTGAATTTTTCAAACTTTTCAAACATACAAAGGAAAAACTGTAAGTCATTGCAGGAAGCAGTAAAGTATAGGTATATATGTAACAGTTAGTGCAAAAACTATGCATTTAGAACACAGCAGTTATCTTACAGGGAAGCTTACATCTTAGAGACCAATATAAGCAGTAAAGACCCCCAATAACCTATTACAGTCAAAGTCTAGGGATACAAATGGAAAGTGGCTTGGAAGGAAGAATATATGACTGTCTTAAGAAGAAAGAAAAGCAGTAAGGAGGGTATAACCATAAAAAACAACTATTTATACCATGTACGTCTATTTA
Organism: Protopterus annectens; assembly: GCF_019279795.1. Lineage (NCBI taxonomy): Eukaryota > Metazoa > Chordata > Ceratodontiformes > Protopteridae > Protopterus > Protopterus annectens. The sequence goes on along the minus strand of NC_056733.1, from coordinate 1,756,860,683 downwards.
TACCATATTTACAACATATTTACACCATGGATGCCAGAGGATAACAAAATGATATGACAAAATATTTTGTAAAATCAAAAGTTACCGTGTGATGGTAACAATGTCTAATGGTTATAGGGCCAGAAATGATACTGATGGAGGTTTTCCTGGAATGTAGTGTTAGAGACCCACATTTTGGAAGATTAAAGTCTTTTAAATATTGTTCCTAAATCTCTTAAGGGTATCCATCGCCACATATGTGTTACAGCCTGTGCCCTTCTCAAATATTTTATAGCCAAGAACTGGGTCAATCCCTCAACAATAGCTTGGAAAAACTTTACATCAATGGCAATCAAATATATATCTGCACATAAGTTATGCAATAATAACAAAAAGAAAAAAGAATATTTTCAGAATTACTGAAACGCTCGAACTTTTATAAATTCAAACTTATGGTCTCGACCATATGAAGTTCAAACTTGTAAAAGTTCGACTACGTGATAGGAACCCATTTATTTTTGATGTAAAGTGCGACACCTCCACCTTTAGTCCCTGTTTGTGCAGTAGCTGGTCTAAATGTGTGAAAGACATTATAACCTTGCACTGTTGGTGTGCTCTCCGCGCCTTTAAACAACATTTCAGTGACCGCAAAGACATCAGCATTCTCTAGGGTGAAGAGAGCTACTAGGAAGTGGAGTTTTTTATTTAGCCTCCTAGGACTGAGCAGTAATATCTTTAGAGTTTCTTGATTTTGATTTGCTATGTCGGAAGTACTTTCAATCTGGCATTGCCTAAAAAAGGTACTATGGGGGAAGACAATGTTTAGCTAATATTCGAAAGCCTGGAGGGGAGAGGTGCAGACCATCCCTAGCAACGCAGCATGATCTGTTGACCATCTCCTTCCAAGCTGGCAAATATTGCATCCCCTTAGAATGACACCAGAAGCTAAACCAGTTATTAAAGTTAATCATCTTTTGTTCGTATTGTGGCATCATCCCTGGAGAAGGTAAAATGCTGCTCAAATGCTAGGCTTGTACCAGCCTGAGATGTATATTCCTAGGTATATTTGAGGTATATGCATTTGCTTACAGGCTGTTTGCAAAATTGCATTCTTAGGAATTAAGCACAGGTAAAATGTTACCAGGCAGGAAATCTTCAGGTGTCAGGTGGTGTGAAATTCTGCTCAGGTTAGGTGTTAATGAGATAAGTAACTGAAATTGTGCCTTGTCAGGTAAAGTAAAAGTTATTTTTTTTTTTATTTATTACTTCTGATGTGACAAGACAGTTTTTGGATATTGATGTCATTATGCCACCTTGAACAAAGGTTGTGTCAAGCACAGTTTGATATCCAAGAATATTCTACGGCCATGTAGAGCTATTAGTGGAGAGGATCAATGCAGGACTTATCTCTGAAATAGTTTCAGATTTGTAGTAAATGTTTCTAATAACAAATGTGGATGTTTAGTTTCAAATCATAGTTATGTTGTGCTTTTAAGTATAATGGTGACAACCAGCTGCCCTTTGTATTTCTGAGGGTCATTTCACATTTCCCTTTATTTTTCTGTAGTAACATTTCAAATACTAGAAAATATCACTTTCAGCAACAAATGTTTTTTTTTTTTTTTTGTTCTTGTGATGTAAAAGCAAAATATATTTGTGATTTTTATATATTACATATTCAGCCTCAACAGTAAACACATTTATGATTTTTATATATTACATATTCAGCCTCAACAGTAAACACATTTATGATTTTTATATATTACATATTCAGCCTCAACAGTAAAAAGTGAAAATGTGCATGCTTGTCATGAAAATGAATCTAATTACATTTGCATTAGTAAGTTTGTGATATTATAACAGTAAGGTGATAGCCAGAAAGCCAAAACATGGGTTATGTATTCGATGTGTTTCTAAAATTTCAACAACCACTAACTTTAACTCATTTTGCACACATACTGTCCCAGGAGAATGTTTGTCCCATCTGACAGGGTAACCTACCTCTGACTATGAAGAAGCAAAATACATATAATGGCCATGTATATATCCTTCATTGATCACTTTTACAATATTTATTTATGTATTGGAGTATTCTACCCAGGATACTACACATCTGACCTTAGGTGCCTTCCTGTAGTGCACGACACAAGCAGTACATAAAGGACTTACAGGTGTGAAAACCCTCAGAACTTTCTTGCCACCAGCCTGAATAATGAGACATCACTTTTACTTTAGTCTGTTAGCTGTACTGCCTTTGTCAGGTTTCCATTGCATGATGGTAGACAAAGTATCCCCTTCATTTTGTGGCAAAATAGTTGATGTTATATTGTCCTATCTCTCCTTCATTCTTGCTGGTTGGGTTTGGAACCAAGCATCGGTTCCGACTTGGCCTAATACTAAAGATCGAGAGCTTCCACTGGCTCGAGGCTATACCCTATCCCATCATGCTTAGGAAAGATAACCTAGATCTCGTTTCCCACTAAACTAGATTGGGTGCTTCTCACTAGGCTCAGGCTAAGTGAAATACTTTTCTGGTTGTTATTCTTTTATTTCAAAATAATTTGTATATATATTGTTATGTGTTGCTAATTGACAGTGTTTTTAGGTTTCACTGTGGTGAATTCCTAAGCTTTATTGCTTGTTGTGTTTGTTATGACTGTCCATCGCTTTTCGCTAGGCCTACAACTCCCTGTCCCATCTTTTAAAGTTAACAAACCCGTTTTAAGTTAGAGGGTTCTTCTTCCTTCTCCTTCTGTCCATTGAAATTAGAGGGCAACTCTTTCCTTCCTTCTTACCCCTTACTAAGAGGTTTCGTCATTTAACTTAGAGATGTCTCCTCTGGCTAGAGGGGATCGTCGTTTTAGTTGGAGACCTCTCCTCTAGCCCTTTTCTCTCCCCTGCTTCAGTGTTTAAAAAAAAAAAAAGTAGAGTAGAAGTTATATAATTACCTTTTGCTTCGTGTGGTGTTTCATAGCTGATAGTTGTTTGGTAGCATTATTATCTCTATCTCTTACCTAGTTCCTCGACAGTGTTCTTGTTGTTGCTGTATTTGTTACTATGTCCAACAAAGGCAAAGAAGTGAAGCAGTCAAGCTTCAAAAAATGCGACTCCTGTGCTCAGAAAATGTCCTTAACCAATGGGCACACTAGTTGTGTCTACTGTTTAGGTGCATTTCCAAGACTTATGTTCTGTCTGTCATGGTTCCAGTTCCAGAGTGCTGCAGGAACGTAGAAACAAACTGATGATTAAGGGATTGCTTCCATTTGCTGAGGCTCTAGAAGGGAACCAGACCTCTTCAAAATCATCCCAGTCACCAAACTCGGACAAGTCTACTAAAAGAGCTTCTTCATCGGCTCCTGCTTGTGAGCTGGACAAAAAGTTATCAAAGGATTCGACTTTGGACTCAAAGGCTTTCGGGCCTGAAAAGACTACTCCTTCAGTTCCAGCAGTTTTGTCAGAACCGACCAGGAGGTATATTCGGAGCCGGTCTTCTCAGTCTCCCAATCACCCATCTTACATTCTGTGGCTGGCAGTATAAAATCCTCCGCCCCGTCCACTAGATAATCCAGGAGTCTATCAGATGATGACTTGGAGTGGGTAGTCAAGAGGTTGTTTCAGACTCCGGCTCTAGCCAAGATCCTTTGGAGTCCAGCCCAAAAGGAATTGGAACAGACTTCTGCTTCTGCCCAGTCTTCTGTTAATTCTCCAACCTGAGTATTTTTGGTTCCGGAGTGCTTGGATGTGTTTGTGGTGGAACTGTCTGGTCCGAGACTCACCCCAGGGTTTTTTGGTTCCCGACTTCTGCTCCGACCTCTTCAGTACCATCTTCAGCCAAAGGGTCTGGGAGCCGACGCTCCCCCATCGAGTCCAGGGAGGAGAGTCAGATCGGACCCCTGTCAGATCCGAATCTACCTCTCGGGGCATCGACGTGGGTGAGCTCGGAGCCCACCTCCTTGGTACGGGAGAAGTTTCCTGGCTCTTCAGAGCCAGAGGCTTCCTCGGACCTGGGTCGTGGTGTTTTTGAGGTGATGAGGAATGTGCTGTCACCCTCTATGGCTCCACTCACAGATCCTAGCACTCTTCCCCGAAAAGAGCTGGTGTCTGCCTCTCTACCATTCCTCCCCCCAGGCGTAGAGAACCAATGCCCCAGGACGCCCATTGGGTGAGTCCCTCTCTCCCGAAACTGCCCCAAAGGATCCCTCTGGGGGGGGGGTCCCTCGGAAGAGAACATGTAAGAGGAAACATAGACTCCCCTGAGGAGTCAGTCACTTCAGATATGGACTTGGATGATTCAGAAGGGTCCCCACGGTCACCCTCTGAGGATGTCTCCTTCTCGAACATCCTACAGATCCTGAAGCAGAGAGGTGACTGGAAGACCCTCACCCCTTCTGAAGATGAGTCTGTATACCTGGAGGCATTTTGTTCTCCACCCTCCACCTCTTGGGTGTCTCCGCCTTTCGACCAGCTTCTCAACGTTAGTAGTCAAAAAGCGTGGGGCTCTCCAGAATTCGTGGAACCTGTTCTGAGGAGGCTCAACAAATTTATAACGGCTCCGACAGACGAAGACTTTTTAACCAAGGTGTCCCAGTAGATGCTGTGGTGGTGGGGGCGGCCACCAAAAAGGAGTTAGCTGAGACTTCATCTGTCCATCTGCTGAATAAGGAGTCTTAAACAATGGGCAGGTATGGGCAGCAGACATTTTCATCAGCGGCTTTTACACTCAGATTGCTGAACTATTTGACCCATTTTACCAGACTTCAGAGGGATCTCCTAAAGGAGCTAGAAGATACCCTCTAAGGTTCCACAGCTAGAGGGGTTCCAGACAAGGTGACCGCCCAGCTTTGCTACCTTAAATTCAGTAGTCAGCACCTCTGTGTGGCTCATTTTTTATGCAGCTGATGGTGCAAGTAGGGCAGCTTGTACAAGAATTGCCCTGAGGAGGCATTTCTTGATGCACCTTTGCAAGTTTGCTGAGCCCTTCAAGTCTTCCTTCACTAATACCCCTTTTGACGGGTCATCCTTTTTCGGGCCTAAGGTTAAAGAGACTCTGACCAGGTGCAAACAAGAAGGCAAAACTGCTGTGGGAGTATGTTTTTCCCTCCTTACCAGGTCTTATCCCAAAGGCCAGAAAGGTGGGAAAATGTGGTTCTGCAAATATCAGAGCTTCGTCAGACTCATGTGGTGAATCTTCCCCCAGAGGCAGGGGGGGGGAATAATGGAAGATGCCACCTCACGGCAGAGGGGGGGGTCTGCAAAACCAGGGTGACTGAGATACATTCTCTGGCAGACCCTTCCAGTGCTCCTGAAAGGAGGCCCGCTTGTCCACCTCTAAAGGCAGTCAGGGGCAGACTTTCACTGTACCCAAAGGCCTGGCTAAATATCACTCAAGACAAATGGGTACAGTCAGTAATATCCAGAGGATACAACATACCCTTCTCCACCCCACCATCAAAAACAAGATCAATCCCAGACATTCCACTCAGTCAAAGGGATCAAGCAACTCTGGAGATAGAAAAGTTGCTAAGAAAAAGAAAAAGAGTCATCCAGGAAGTCCCCACAGACCAAACCAGATCCGGAACTTATTCAAATTTCTTTTTAGTTCCAAAAAAAAAAAACGGGACTGGCGACCCATTTTGGATCTCAGCAGGCTGAACAAGTTCGTAAAATAATCAAAGTTCCGGATGGTGACACTATAGTCTGTACTTCGCTTTCTGGGAAAAGACAATTGGATGTGCTCAATTCGATCTCCAGGATGCGTACTACCATATAAAAATGGACAGGTGATCCAGGAGACATCTGCACTTCCGGTTGGGAGCCAGTCATTACCAATTCCGAGCTTTGCCATTTGGTCTCACTATAGCCCCCAAGGTGTTTACCAAATGCATGGCAGCAGTCACAGCTTGCTTGAGGCATCTAGGATTCCGGGTGTTTCTGTACTTAGACAACTGGCTCCTGACTTGCCACCACTAGCATCTACTAACCAAGCCAAGAAACACCACCGTTCACCTTTGCTCGGAACTGGGTATCACCATATATTTTGAAAAATCTGCCTTGTTGCCATCACAGCATATTACGTTTATAGGAGCAGACTTAAGCACAGTAGACATGGTAGCAAAATTGCCTCATGGCAGGGTGCAAGACACTGTGGCATCAGGTGTCCATTTTGCTCTCAAAAAAGACAGTACAGGCAGGGTTGGTTCTAAAGGTCTTGGGTACTATGGCAGCTTCTATAACATTAGTACCTCTGACACGTCTTCATATGAGAGTTTTTCAGTGGCTCCTCTTCGCTCAGTGGTCCATGCAGGAGTTACCCATATCTGTCTCACAAAATCTTCATTACAGACTCCTGCAAGAAAGACCTACATTGATGGCTTAATTCCACATAGATAACTCTAGGCAGGCCGTTCACTCTCCCCAAACCAGTAGCCACAGTGACCATGGACGCTTTGCAGATTGGGGGGGGGGGCATTATCTTGGAAAGATCATCCAAGGAACCTGGCAGGAACACGAATACCACCTGCACATCAATGTCCTAGAGATGAGAGCAGTGCTTCTGAAGTTGCAGGCATTCCAGAACTTCCTTCCACTGGGCACGATTGCAGTACAGACGGACAACATATCAGTGGTGTGGTATATCAGCAAACAAGGCAGAATCAGATCCTACCCCCTGTGTCGAGAGGCTCAGAGTATGGCAGTGGGCAGTCTCTTCTCAATGCTTTCTGATTGCAGTGCATATTCTGGGGAAATCCATCGTGATCGCGGACAAATTGAGCAGAGCAATTCTAATGCCTCATGAGTGGGCCCTAAAACAGGAAACTGCGAACCAGATTTTTTGCAAGTGGGGCCAGCCTTGCTGCGACCTGTATGCCATGTCCATGAACACCAAATGCAGCAGCTACCTTGCCCTAATTCCCCCACCAGGGGAGTCACCAAGGGATGCCACTCGTTCACGATTGGCCCCCTGGACTACTTTATGCTTTTCCCCATTCCCTTTAATCTCCAAAGTTTTACAAAAGCCAAACCCTTGAGTTTCAGGTTAATACTCATTGCTTCATGCTGGCCTTGTCAGATTTGGTTTCCTTTCCTATGGCCCCATCTCCAAGAAGAGCCATGGATTCTGGACCCAGTACCATATCTTCTGACTCATCAGTCAGGGACAACTCCATCCCTTTATCCAGACTCTTAAACTGACAGCTTGGCCACTCCCGTTCCAGTCTTAGCCAGACTTCCAGACATATCCCCCGCAGTGAGACATATTCTAGTTTCAGCTCATAAGACAACAACTAGAAAGCTTTATGCTAGCAAATGGAAAAGATTTTCTTGTTGGGCATCCAAGAATCACATAGATCCCTTCACGGCCCCTGTAAGTACAATTTTAGAGTTCTTAGCAGAAATTTTTAATGAAGGTGCAGCAGCAGCAGCTACCATACGAGTACAATTAGCCGCCATATCTAACTACCACATAGGAGACATGAGATCAAAAATAATGTCTCACAGATTGTGCAAAGCCTTCCTGAGAGGTACATTTTTACTAAGGCATCCAATAAGAGAACCACCACCTCCTTGGGACCTTAATTTGATACTGACTATGCTGATTCTCCCACCATATGAACCAGCTTCCTCTTGCCAACTAAAATTCCTAACCTGGAAAACAGCCTTTCTGGTAGCCATTACTTCCGCTAGGAAGGTATTGGAACTTCAAGCTCTGTCCATATGCCCTCCCTACTTAGTTTTTCACAAAGACAGAGTCTCTCTTAGAACAAATCCTTCGTTTCTTCCTAAAGTATGTTCTGCAACCAATTTAAATTAATCCATTGACCTGCCCGTTTTCTTTCCAAACTATGGCAACAAGGCAAAATATTCCCTACACCAATTGGATGTACACAGACAGTTACACTTCTATTTGCATAGAACAAAGATTAGAAAGTCTGACCAGTTATTTGTTTCCTTCTCAGATAACAGGAAAGGTGCTCCAGTATCAAAAATTACATTGTCAAAATGGCTTACTGATACTATTACCCACGCATATAATTCCCAACATAGACAACTGCCAGGAAAGATTAGAGGCCACTCAACAAGAGCCGTGTGGCCTCCCAGAACAGCGCTTCCTTTGGTTCCACTGTTCTGAACAGTTTATTCCCTTGAGCCACCCAAGAAAGAAGGTGCTAGAGAATGCTGTCTCAGCCAGCAAGAATGAAGGCGAGATAGGACAACATAACATTAAGAAGTATGCACTCACAATAACGTTCCATGATTATTATCCATAATCTCGCTTTCATTCTTGCGTCCCACCCTCCTTCCCCCAACCTTTGCTCCTGGAGGATCGAGAGGAAATTGTTATTGGTTGCAAAGTGTGTTCTCTGCTTCCCTTCTGCCTCTTGAGGCATATGCTTATAGCTATTACCTTTGGGATTTTAGGTATATAAAATTCAGATGTGTTATTATTGCAAACAAGATCTGGGTTATCTTTCCTAACATGATGGGATAGGGTATAGCCTCGAGCTAGTGGAAGCTGTTGAGCTTTAGTATTAAGCCGAGTCCGAACCCAACCAGCAAGAATGAAGGTGAGATTATGGACAACAAACATGGAACATTATAGTGAGTACATAACTTCTTATTTTTTTCACGTCGACTAAGAGGTGTAAATGTATCTGTGTGAAGGAGATACCTTATAAAGACAATCATACAAAATGCTTATTCTGCTTGGAACTTAGAATTGTAAGGGTTGAAAGTGAAATGTTAAGTATTATTAATCTATCAGATTTGCAGTTAGATGATAACATGTATACTTTACTTTTGAAAGGAATGAAATTTGTGCCAACATATTTTCCAGCCTTGGCAGGCATAATGTTAGAAATATGTGCTTTTTGTCGCCAACTACATTTAAAGGCATTTTTTTCTAAAACAAATTCAGAAAATGCAAATGGTAATGTAATGTGCAGCATTGATGAGGAACCATTACTAGATTTGTCATTGCATGAAAATAAGTTAGTAGATATTTTTGCTTATGAACAAGAGCTTGAAAGTAATAGGGACAGTGTTGGGGATGTTTTTTCATATTACACTGGCTATGGAAAATTTAGTATTCCTAAGGTTCCTTGTTAGCACTTTTTATCCGCCTAGAACTGTCTCGGCCATAATAAATTCTGAGAAGGTGTTATACAAACAGTTGCAAGTTGAATATAAGAATTGTTATGACAGTTATAATATAAGCCCCATAACTTGAAAAAGCATGAACCGAATGGATTAAGGCAGTTAAGAAGCTTGAATAAAGATTATGTTTTTGCACTGGCAGATAAGGGGGGGTAATTGGGTAATAATGTCTAGAGTGAAATACAACAGTATGGTGAAGGAATTGTTACAGGAAGTCGGTGTTTATGAACAGGTGCAGTCAAATGTTCTAGATGCATATAATGACTTGTTGCTGGAATTACTTGAAAAGGGAGAGAGACTGGATTTTTTTCCACCTCTGATGTCAAAAAGTTACATGTAAAATATCCTAGAATGGCTAAGTTTTATGCCATTCCCATGGTACACAAGGACTTAACAATCCCCCCGAGAGACCCATAGTGTCAGTGGTGGGGGGATATCTCCAGAACATTGTCATTTTTCTGGATGCACAGTTGAAAGAGCATTTGAAGAGAGTCCCTTCACACATTAGAAATGGTAAAGAGCTCACAGACGCTTTGGGAGGTACTGAATGGCAAGAGGATTTTTTCTGGGCAACTGTTGATGTTAAATCCTTGTATACCAATATTTCTCATCGGTGGGGTCTGGAAGCAGTAGCCACACTATTGGGGGATGGTCCCAGAACAAGTTATATTTTACAGCTGTTGGAGTTTGCACTGACACACAATGTATTTAGTTTTGAGGACAATTTTTTTCTACAGGGAACAGGAACTGCTATGGGGGCAACTTTTGCCCCATCTTATGCCATAATTTTTATGGGTTTTTTTGTGGACAGCTGTAACATATTTTTGGAAAATGTTATAGTTTTCAAACGTTATATTGATGATTTGTTTTTTATATGTAGAGGGGAGATTAGTCTTTTTGAACAGTTCATGTTGGAACTAAAGCAGAATCAGTATGGCATCACAGTATCCTGTCAAACTCAAAGACATAAGATACAGTTTCTAGATTTGGAGTTTTTTTGCGGATAAAGACAAGCTAGTGCCTTTTAAACCATTTTATAAGGAAACAGCAGCTAATAACTTTTTGAGTGCAGACAGCCTGCATCCAGAACATTTACTTGATTCTCTCCCTTATGGAGAATTCAAGCGCATCAGTGACAATGTTCATGACAGAACCGCATTAGGTGGGGAATTTAACACTGTTAGATGCAAGTTGGTGAAGAGAGGGTATTCTAGCCAGGTATTAAATAGGGCTGAGGAAAAAGTGAGAAAGCAAATTGCTGGTTGGAGAGTATGGAGTCATGCAATACATCATGGGCGTGGAGATTATCATAAAGTGGGCAAGGATGATATATTTGTTGTTAACAAACTTTCCCCTTTTTCAGCTACATTGAAGGCATTAGTGCACAGGTTTTGGCCTATTATACAGCAGGATGAGGAAGTGGACAACATTTTCAAGGGCAGGGTTGTTTTTTCTCATAGTAGATTTCACAACCTGAAGGAATTATTGAACAGTAGGGTAAGTAGGATGGAAACTGGTTTTGACACAGTAGGCATGTTTAGATGTGGACGGTGCAAGGTGTGTGATAAAGTCAAGAACATTTCAGGTACTTTGATTAATGGAAAGAAGTTCATTGCCCTGGGATCTTACAATTGCAGTACCAGTGGGGTTGTTTACTCCATTGGATGTGATTTTCTACCTGTAAAGTGGTATATAGGCCAAACCAGAAGAATGGTGAAAAGAAGAATTATGGGGCATTTGGGGGATGTGAGGCGTGTCAGGCTTAATAATCCTGGGGCCCAGCATTTCCACGCTGTTCACAATGTTAACACTAACAGTTTATTTTTTTCTGTTTTAAACAAACCTTATGCAGTACAATGCATGGAATATGGGGGCATTTTGTTAAGGATGGAAAGTAGATATATTATTTATTTTGGAACTTTGTGGCCCCATGGGCTTAATATGGAGTTAGATTTACAAGTATAGGATGAAATGTTTTAGTATGCATTATTTTATAAATGCCTAGATATATAGGATGAATGATTTATATGTATAGGGTAAAATATTTAAATATTTAAGCATTTGTTAATCTAAAGATGTATAGGTGCATTGGGTTCATTGGGTTCATGACCAGAAGGAGATGTCACTCAAGCCTGAAATGCTGGGGTTACTTTGCAAACTTGGCATGTGAGAACCAGAAGATGTAGTCGGTCTGGACTTTGGTAAGGCCATTCATCTGGAAGTGGCATATAAGAAAACTGGAGAGGTTGGGAGTAAGACAAAACTGAGGAATTGGATGACTGCATAATTCATAGTTAGATGTTAGGTAGACAGTCAAGGAAACCATTAAGGAGCTTAACCCAAATTCCTAATTGCGCTGAAGCACTGAGTGGTTAGGTGACTTACTCAAGGTCACAGAGTAGGTAAATGAAGGTGGAAAGATTCAAACCATACACCCTTGGCACATGAAGCATCTCAGTAACAAGTCAGAACTTTAGTGCTCTGCACTAATTGCCAGGTATTTTTGTGATGTTAGATATGGAAGTTTTGTAGTAAGAAGAAAAAATACCAAGAATTAGGAAACTGACTAATGGAATACTGTGCGAGTTTGCCGTGGGTCCAGTAATCGACAGTGAATTTGACTCTGGTATATCTGAGGGACTGCAGAAAGGATTAGAATAGGATCAGAGTTTTTATTTATTTAGGACACAGAGAGGCATAACGTTGGAGGATGGGGAAAGCATTTAAGAAAGGATTTGAGAAAGCTGAAGGAGTGGACAAAAAGGTGACAGTTTAGGTTTTATCAAATTCACGAGTCCTGATCCTCTGCGCATGCGCGGACAACTTAGACTGCCTTTATCAGCAGTCCGGATATGGAGAAAGAGGTACCCAGCAATCATTACTGTGAGATACCAGGAATCAGTGCGGTGACGACCGCACAGAACAGAGGAGCTCCGGACTGCTTCAGCCGCAGTTAGAACCAATGAGGAGGACTGAGCTGCTCTCGCGGGACTGTCGGTGCACGGGCTTCGTGGACAAAGGCTTTAGGTAGGTGTTTGGATTGTGGGCTTGCTTCGTTCGCTGGATTTGGATTACCGGGTAGGTGTTCGTTCGGTCGCTGGAGTTTGGGATGGTAGGTGAAGGCTTTATATCACTGGCGTTTGGGCTTTTATACTGCAGAACAAAGTGTGTGTGTGTGTGTGTGTGTGTGTCTGTGTAAAATGCCCCGGTCACTATATACTGGTGGGTAGAGATACTCAGGCTTGAACCCTGTACCTTGTATGCAGGTGTTAAGGACCTGAACACCCTACCCACCACCATTTGTAAAAAGAATTGCAGATTTTTGCCTCATATTTGATCTGATCTGTTCCTCATATCTGTGGTTTCTAAATGTTGCAATGCTTGATATTTGATGGTGCAGTGGTAGCATTGTTGCCTCACAGCTGCAGGTTCTCAGGTTTGATTCTTGGCTGGGGTGCCTTCTGTGTGGGGTCTGCATCTTCTCCCTGTGTTTGTGTGGGTTTGCTTTTGTGTCTTCCCTTGTTACAAAGACATGTCTGCATTATTTCTTCCTGGGCCTCTGCTGAAAATTGTTTTTTTTTGTTCCAAGTCAGATTGTCCTGATTAACAAATGTTAAATAAAATTGACAGGCATTTGAATTTCAGACTTCAGGTTTCAGAATGTTTAATTACATATTTGATGGTGCAGTGGTAGCATTGTTGCCTCACAGCTATAGGTTGTCTTTTTTGATTCTTGACTGAGGTGCCTTCTGTGTGGAGTCTGCATCTCATCCCTGTCTTTGTGTGGATTTGCTCTGGTGTCCTGCCATTTTACAAAGACATGTGTCTGCAGTATTTCTCCCTGGGCCTCTGCTGAACATTGTTTTTGTTCCGTCAGAAGTAAAATTGACAGGCATTTGAATTTCAGACTTCATATTCTTCAGAAAATACATAGTAACACAACCTTTTATTCTAGCAATTTTCTAAGTTTATAAGATGAATATTTGAAATGTGTCCTTATTTTGGGACTGTAGTATCCCATTATTGGCTTTATCCAGGTTTTTTGTGCTAAGGTTGACAGCTATGGCAAGAACTGAATTCACTGAATATGTTTGAGAGCTGTATTCCCTCATTACTGGGTTTGTCCAGGTGTTTTGTGCTAAGAGGTTGACAGCTATGGTGAGAACTGAATTCATTAAATGATAGCCATTTAAGTTTCAGTCTTCCTCTCTTTCACAAAGCAGCCGATTTAGCATAGTGGTATGTTGCTCTGACTGTTTTGCACAGGGACCCTGGCATTAAAATGTATGGTGGTAACACAGCATTTTTCTTTCACAAAGCAGGTGATTTGGCATAGTGGTATGTTGCTCTGACTGTTTTGCACAGGGACATTGGTAATAAAATGTATGGTGGTAACATAGCATTTTTCTTTCACAAAGCAGCTGATTTGGCATAGTGGTATGTTGCTCTGACTCTTTTGCACAGGGACCTTGGCAGTAAAATGTATGGTGGTAACACAGCATTTTATTCTAGCAACTTTCCAAGATTATACAAGCAATGTTTAATGTGTCCCTGGTTTTTGGCCTTTTGACCCCAATAAATTTGGCTTTTTCCAGATTTCTTGTGCTGCGAAGTTGAGATGCAGTTGAGTATTGAGTAGATTTTACATGGAGTTGAGAGCTGCAGGGGAAGAGAGGTTTAGTGCTAAATCAGCTTGCATTGTTAATAGCACAACAGGTTGTGTACTTGCTTTTGATGCAGAAGGTTGTTGGTTCTACTCCCACAAGGGGTGAATGCTGCCATACTGAAAAAGTTAAGATACTAACTATGAGCCTGTTATCAGTTTGCCATCCATTTCCTATTGCAGTATTACTAGCTTATCATTTTTAATGTAATATAGGCAATTTATTCCTCAGGGGCATCCGACACTTTATTTTTTGATGAAACCATGAACTATAAAGGTGTTTGCTAGCAGCAACCTCTTCATTAGTTACAGATTTATTTAATGTGGAATTATTTAGATGACTTTGTTACTTCTTCAGAGATTGTGCATATTTACTGATAATGGTGGACTGTAGAAGTTTGAGTAGACTTTTATGATGGAAATGTTCTGAACTGGGCAGTTTTGTCATTATGGGTGCATGCATTTTGTTTCATTGTTTACTGGAAAGATGTTCTGAATTGGGCAGTTTTGTCATTTTGTTTCATTGTTTACTGGAAAAATGTTCAAAACAATAGGAAGGTGTATCAAAGAGCACATGTATGTTTCATATGCAAGGGGCCTATGATTTGAAAACAGCCCAGAATTAATCTTTATCTGCCAGTGGTAAAACGTATTTTTCTTTGAATGTGGGTTTCAATGCTGTTTCAATGAATGTGAGTTTCAAGGGCAGAGAAGTTTTAATGCTAAGTTTGTTTAGCAGATGTCTTAGTGTTTGTGCTGTAAAATGCAAAATAAAACTTTCAAATGAAGTCCAAATCATCATAGAAGTAAATCAGTATGCACATTAGTGTTTATGGTAAATGGAGTGAAATAGCCAAGTAATGGATCATTGGAATAGCTGCAGGGGAAGGCTCCATTCGACAATGATTTTGTGAGGGGGAAGGGTGGCAAACTTGACAGCCCCAGCTGAACTATACCTCCCAAATGTCCAGATTTTCAAAGAATGAATAGATTTTTGCTTCTTATTTTTGGTTTGTTCCGCATAAAATTTGTGGTTTTCTGGCAAATCATTTAGGAATTAAGTCACTAAATAATGACACACTGAGTTTCAGACTTCATAACCTTCAGAAAAAATGCATGCTAAAGTAACACCTGTTCTATTAACTGTCTCAGTTTATACAAGAGCAATTTTTAGTACTGTTTATATGTTCCCCCAATATATTTGGCCTTGTCCAGATTTATTGCATTAACAGGTTGAGAGGTACATGCAAATAAATTGCTTTATAGAATTAGGCATAGCCAAACTTCTCAACTGTCCCTGATTTTGGCGCAAAATTTTGCTCTTCCCCCTAATAATCCCTCCGCAAAATAGCAATTTTGGAAGAAAACATGAAGGGTCTACAATCAAGAAATAACTGTAATAATCAGAGTTATAGATGACTTTTATTTCAGAAATGCATGTAGACTCTCTTATTTTGTCAGCTGCTCAAGTTAGCAGTACTAATATTAAAGTGTCCCTTCTTTGACAGGTTCCCAGCTGTATTGTGTGGCTATTTTTTATTTTTACGTGACATTTTTGGTCCATTTTTCATAAAATTGTGTTTTTTTTTGGCAAATTAGTGACAAATAAAGACTGAAGTTAGAAAATAATGACAGACATTTGAGTTTCAGATTTCATACCATTCAGAAAATTCATACTAATGCAAGACCTATTCTATTATCTTTCTAAGTTTATAAGAGCAATATTTTAAAAATTGTCCTTCTTTTTGGGCCTTTGTCCCACTTCTTTGTATGGCTTTGTTCAGATTTCTTGCTCTGAGGTTGAGAGGTATGACAAATGTGTCAGGGCCATCACAGTCAGCCAGAGACATTTCAAATTGTGACATACTTGTTGCACCCCACTCCCCCATGTAGTGACTGGAGGTTTCGAAGCAAGGCAAGGAGTAGTTATGCAGTGTAAATGTGCAGAGTATTCCCCCCATCCAAGGTAGACACAAGTACTAGAGTGGCTTTTCATCTGTCCTTGATTTTTGCAGAATGATCTGGTTTCTGTCATATTTTTTGTACTGTTGATTTATGCTTATTACTCAAAGTGCCTGTTGCTCTGTGTTTAAGTAGCAATACTTTAATGACCATCAGGTAAGCTTGGCTGAGATCGTAAGATGCAAGTAAGCTTTAATAAACATACTGTTAAAAGAATTGCCAACATTGAAAGCCTTTCTGTTGTTGCCATGTCGAGAATACTTAACTAGATAATGTATAAGCATTGGGTATTGAAATGCATATGACAGTATTTGTAATAAAGGACAGGATTACATTATTTTAAGAAGCTCATTACACTTGGAGACTTCCAGTCATCTCTGCAGGCGTTACCCGTAAACTAAACAGAATGCCAATCGTGTGGTCCATAACCTGTACAGTAATGCTTTTAAGCAATGTATCTTGAGCTTATTTCTTGTTTGCTTTTCATTTTTTACTTTGATCATGTTTTCCCCATGAAAAAAGTAGATAGTTGTCAGGCAGCAGGTCTTTTTTGGATAAGAAACATTTTTACAAGTGGGGGCATCAGAGATTTCTACTTTCAGCATGTTACTTGGTACTTTAATAAAGCTGAATATAAATTATAATTAGAACTGCAGTGCAAGAAGTGGTTTGAGTTGAGTGCTGCTTGTTTTTCTTATACTTGATTTTGACTGGCATTCCATTAATGTATTTAAAAAGTAATTTATTTTTTCATGCCTCACAACCTTTTTGTTTCCATCTAGATATTAAGTAAACTGTCATGCAGCCAATGCATTGAAATATTTTTATTCTTCTACACTTCATTTTGTCTTGATTGGACTCTCATAATGATGGTTTGGCACCCAGGGCAGTGTATTTAGTTAGTTTTTGTGGTTTTGAGCATAGCTCCTCCCCTTTCTAGTTGGCCACACCCCTTCATCCCACCTATTCAGCTGTCTCCTGCAGCCCCCCTTTGATTTGAAGTCACCAGCCGCCCCTGGGTTTTATGAAAACAAATGCAAAGTACTGTAGTTAGACCACAACTGCTATAGTATGATGTATAAGGTCTTTCAAGTCTTTAATGCGGAACATCAGAGTTCCACATTAAACAGAAGTAGCTCTGTGTTTATTTTTTTATTTGATTGGCCCAAAATAAATAAACACAGAACTACTTCTGTTTAATGCGAAACATCGCAGTTACGCATTAGACAGAAGTAGCTCTGTTTTGCGATTTTTTGATTGGCCTGTATACCGGTATACGGGCCAGTCAAAAATCGTTAAACACGGAGCTACTTCTGTTTAATGGGGAACATCGCAGTTCCGCATTAAACAGAAGTAGCTCTGTTTTGCAATGTTTTGATTGGCCCATATACCGGTATACGGGCCAGTCAAAAATTGCTAAACATGGAGCTACTTCTGTTTAATGTGGAACATCGCAGTTCCGCATTAAACAGAAGTAGCTCTGTTTTGAGATGTTTTGATTGGCCCGTATACCAGCATACGGGCCAATCAAAAATCGCTAAACAGGGAGCTTCTTGTGTTTAATGCGGAACTTCTGTATTAAACACAAGATGCTCCGTGTTTAACGATTTTTGATTGGCCCGTATGCCGGTATACGGGCTAATCAAAAAAAAAAAAACAAAGCGGAGGCTGCCTGGGATTTAAACCAGCAGTGTGGGAATCGGGATCAGGCTGCTGATCTCGGGACAGTCCCGCCCAAATAGGGACATCTGGCAACCCTGGCCAAAGCACTCAAATGCCCTGATTTGTCTGAAATTTCCTTATTCAAATGGCAAATCTGTATGCTATTATAGCCTTCTGGTTTTCATGCTGCCGATCCTGATTCCCTAGCCTGTTCATAACATACACAAAAGCTGTGGCTGATACTTTAGGAGAGGCAGCTGGTCTGTCCAGCCTCATATTAGCATAGTTGTGTTTTCAGTTTAGTTCCTTCATCTTACATATCATGTCCTGTTCTAAACTAGCATTGGCAACTTTTTTTTTTAAGACAGCAGCAATTTCAATAATACGGTGCTAGTGTCGTGCAAGTTGACAAGCTAGAATAAAGACAGCATTTGATAAAAAAAAAAAAAAACTGCACAGTATTAAAAATTTGAACTGAAGAAAAGTTAAAGTAGATATTGGCCATGCAGAACGAGTTGACTCAGGCACACTAAATGCTGCTTGACTGTTACTGTCTGCCAGCAACCTGCAGTAAGAAAATAAGAGCAAGCACGGTTTGAAACTATTTTTATGTTTGTAATTCTGATTCAGCACATAGAACACCTCATGGAAGACTCTGTAACATTGTCACCGGTTTGCATTTACATAATGCTTCCCTCCCCTGTACCAATTACACTACCATTTGCAGCACATCAGAATGAGCGATGTCAGACTGAATTTGGATTTCTTTTTTAATTACCTTTTTTCATTTTAGGGCTCACATTTTTCTTGCAGAAACAGATGGCAGGAATAAATTGTGTTTTACTGACAAGCGTTGCAAGTTTGACTGACTGGGGCTGCACTTATGGTTCTCTTAGCTCGTATTAACACTAAACTAACTGTCTTTCTCAAGACTTTATCTAGCAGGGACCTCCACTGTACCTTTCCCGGTAGTCAGGGCTGGATTAAGGTGGGTGCTATTGATGCTGCAGCATATTAGGCCCATTGCTGAAATAGGCCCAGATGAAAACAGACAAGAATTTTCTGGAAGCTGAACAGTTTTCCTTTGCTGTATTAACCTCAAAATAATTCTTAGAATGAAATTTGGAGTCCGACTTTCGGTCGCTTATACACAGCATTACTTATACAGTTACTATTATTCTTTGCGCTGTGACGTAATTATAACGTCATTGTGTTTATTGTTAACTGAAGATTTCAAGTTAATGCTATCAGTTTTACGTTAAACAGTTTACTTTGTGATATCTTTCGTACTGTTTCGCGCATGCTTGCTATGGCGTCTCAACTCAGTGGATGGGATAAAGCAAAAAAGAAAAGGAAAGAAGCAGCAGAACAAGAAAAGTTTTTGGCAAAAATTCCAAAATTGAGTTCATACTTCAGAGTATGAGCATCTTCGTCTCGATCGTCTGCGAGTTCGAATGCTCCTGAAGACCAGCCCAAGCAATATGAACCTGTGGAGGCAAGAGAGAATAAAGAGCAGGAAAGCTCAGCGGAGAGAGAAGAGGTGAAAGGAGACGTTATCTCTGAAGTACTAGCGCCGACGCTGGAGGCTTTCACCAATGATTTGGGACAGTTGGGTGAAACTGACGCTGACACTCGAATATTGGGCCAAGAAAGGTCCAAAAGACTGCCAACACACAGAATCGAAGTTTGAAGAGAGTGCTAGACGATACCCAGGCACATCGTTCCAACATCGATGTACAAAGACCTTCTTCATGCGTATGCATCCGCTCAGTGGCGAATAATCCTGTAGACAATGGCTGTGCTACTCGCCTTCGACAGTGATGGTGTTCAGCGGCAGTGCTGTTCAAGCGACCAAGTTCATTTCTGGTGTTTTTAACAAGTGGAGGGCAGGCGAATCCAGAATAAAAATGCATGAAAGCAGCGATGGTCATCTCTAGGCTGTGTTGTCCTTTGCGAGCTGACAGAGGGAGGCCGGTCATGTTGACTACCTAGCCGCCAAACAGGTCGAGGAAGAGCGGTGTTACTGGTGCCTGATTTTGAAGCGGCTCATCGACGTTCTGATATTCCTAGCTGAGCGTGGTCTTGCTATAAGGGGCATGGATGAGATCATAGGTTCTGCTCATAATGGTAACTACCTTGGCATCATTGAGCTGTTGGCGGAGTATGATACTCTGCTGGCTAGCCATATTAGAAAGTATGCAAACCGCGGGGAAAGGTTACGTTTCCTATTTGTCATCCACAATTTGCGAGGAACTGGTGAAGCTCATGGGACAAAAGGTGCAGGACGGCATCCTGAAAGAAGCCAAGGAGGTGAAGTATTTCTCTGTCTTGATTGACCCGACACCTGATGTATCACGCCTCGATCAGGTAACAATTGTTATCTGGTACATTCTGCCGTTGGGCCCATTTGAATGGTTCCTGACATTCATGCCTATGATGATGAGACATGGCGGAGCAGATGGCTAGCATACTTCTGAACTTTCTGAAGGAAAAAGGCTTGGATATTGCTAACTGCAGAGGCCAGTTGTATGACAATGCATCAAACATGTCAGGACAGTACAATGGTGTCCAGGCAATTGTGAAGCGAGAATGTAAATACGCCGCTCTTATTCCATGCTGCAACCACAGCCTAAACCTGGTAGGAGATCAGGCTGTTGAAAGCTGCAGTGGCTGTACCAGGTTTTTCGATTTTGGCAATGGACTATATGTATTCCTGTCTGACTCAACATATCGCTGGCAGCGACTAAAGAATCGCTGCACGCTGACACTCAAATGTTTGGCTGGAACCCAATGGTGAGAGCATGCAGATGCTGTCAGAGTGCTGGTAGAAGGGTGGAAGCGCATTCAGGAAGTCCTGGATGAGCTTGCGGCAGATAAGGAGCATATACGAGAAATCAGGCCATGGGATTTTCGCACAGGATGGACGAACTTGAGACAGCAGTTATGCCGACTGCCTGGAACGATATCCTTGGCTGTCTCAACAGTACAAGCATTAGCCTCCAAGATCCTAGAGTCAGCCTGAATACGGCAACTGGCTTGATGGCATCACTGGTCGACACGGTTCAGTTTGCACAAGACAGATTTGACATGTAAGAGCAGATGGTGACTGAAAAGGTCCAACATGGCAAATACAAGGCTGATCAGAGTCGAGGCCGTAAGCGAAAATGAATGCCTGATGAAGGAGCTGCAAATGAAGCAGACCTCAGCCCAAGGGAAACGTTCAAAGCTCAGACTTATCTGGTCATGATCGGCAGTCCGTTAGCTGAACTGGAAAAGCGGATGAAGGCATATGATGATATTTGTAAAACATTTGGATTTCTCTCAGAGCTAGCATCATTGAACATTGAGCAGATCGAGGACAAAGCTAAGAATCTCGTTTCCTCATATCTAGATGACTTGGAAGACACACTGGTGGCTGAGCTGATACATTTTGCTGCATTTATGCATACTCAGAAACCGGTGACTGTGAACGAATCAGCAGAGCTTGCCATGTACAAGCTTTTATCATCGTTGAATCTTTCTCAGACATTTCCAAACGTCGAAATTGGGTTGTGCATCTATCTGTGCATAATGGTGTCCAATGCCTCCGGCGAACAGAGCTTCTCAAAGTTGGGAATAGTCAAAGGAGAGCTGCGGTCCTCAATGGGGCAGGAAAGGCTAACCATGCTGGCACTTATGAGCATTGAGAATGAGCTGCTGCGCAGCCTTGACTTCACTGACACGATCGAAGAATTCACATTTGCTAAGGCTCGAAAAACAGCAATATAAGTAAGCGGCACTAGCGCAGTAGTAAGAGTGACAATATGCCTAGGTAGGCTATGTTAAGTTGATCTGGTTTAGCCTTTTCTGCATTAAGTGCACTTTTCTGACAATTGCCATTGAATGTTTGTTACATAGCTTGATGTTAATCTCGAGTTGTTACGATAATACGTAGACACATCGTTATTATTCATGTTCAATAAAGGCTGGCTGGTTGCGTCACAAGCAATTAAGGCTTCTTGGTCGGTCTGAGTGCGCATGTACGGTGAGTGTTGAATGCACATGCACAATGCCGAGAAAAAAAATAGGCCCTTTTTGCGCTGAAGCATCAGGTCCAATTTGGTCTTAATCCGGCCTTGTCTGTAGTATCTGCTAGAAGCAGCTGCAGCAGCAGCAATATTGCTACTGCTAAGTGAATAAACTCTATTATTGGTGCAAGAAGAGAACAGGGATGTTAATCTGAGCTCTGCAAATGTTGACTGTCATTTCTCCTCTGTACCTGCTGCAATTTGAAGATAAAGTGTACAGATACATGTACTTCCAAGATCACTGTTGAAGTATTGATAGGATAGCCTGCCAATGATAGCAGTATGTCCAGCCAGCATACCAAAGCTTTGACACTTTCCTTGCCCCGTACTTCGATGTATGAACTAGGCTCAAAGGTTGGAGGTACATAAGGGACATGCGAGTACAAGTTACCTGAGAACTTGTTTGTTGTCAGCCTGAAAGCACAACTTCTCTTCATTTTTGGTCTCTGAGAAATATGACTAGTGCAGTTATCTAGTCGTTGGGCAGATAAATACCCTGTTGGGGGACCTTCGTTTTCTTACTACTCCTAATTTTTGTACGTCATCCAAGAGAGAAGTGTGGTAAAGAGTGCATGATTTGTCAGTCCTTTGCCCCCGAAAACCCTCTGCAGCCATTTCTCGGATCCACTGTCCCTTTGCTGTTGTTACTGATGAAGAAGATACCTTTTTTCCTTATGCTGTCTTAGAGAATCTTCCTTATGAGATAACAGTGGTCAGAATAATGCAACATTTCATATGGGGTGGCATCAAGATCACTGATACACAGCAGAGATATTATGCCGTCTTGGCTTTGAATACTCCTTAGCCTTCTACAAACCCCTTCTCCTGTCCTGGATGTCCTCCTGCATAACTTTACTAATGCTTCTATGAACCCAGAATCCAAACTGAAGAAACCAGATAGATTTTACAAGGTTCTTAAAGATCAAACGTTTCTTTACAAGAATACTTCCTCTGATCCTGTTGTAATTTCATATTTTGCAGAGAAATGCATTAAACTATTGCCATCCTCCAAAGTATTGCTTACTAATAAGTATTTCAGGGATGTGGACATTTATAGAAAAAAGGTATATGTTGCTGCTACCATGGCCTTTAGGGCTGTTAATTATCATACTCATATGACTAAGTACCTTCTGCCTGTTCTTTTTAACCTGGGGGAAGTTATCAATGCCAAGCCAGAATCAGATAATGAGTTCTGCTTTAACTCTCCTTAAATCTGTCAGGTTGCCAGGCAGTGGGTTAAGTGCAATTATGATGCTGCTGATGCATCTTCTAGAGAAGATGAATCTGGGTCTGTCATTCATAGATATTCTTGGTTAAGGCTTCAATCCCTGCCAGATGATGTCAAGTTGTTAGATTTTTTTCTGAATAAGCAGCATCTTTTTGGATCTGTGGCTGTTGATCTATTCAATACCTTTCAAGAAAGGGGAAAGGTTATACAGGACTTGAAACAGATTTTCATTTTCCCTGTGTCTAAATTCCAGAGGAATTATCCTGTTATAGCTGGACATTCGGTTAAAAGAGAGCAAAAGCAACTCTCAAAGGGCAAAAGGACTATCAAGTGGAGATTTCAATACACATCAGGTCCTGGCAATTAAGGATCTAAGCCTTTCTTTCCTGATAAACACCAGGCTTTGTTACTGTTTCTCTTTACCTCCTCCCCCTCTCCTCGGCCAGGTTTCCCTACCCTAATGACTTCCTGTCTTTCTGTCTTCCAGTCTGTAAGGAGATTACCTCAGACAGTTGGGTTGTTTCAGTTGTAGAAAAGGGGTACAGAATATCCTGTTAGCCCCTTCCTCTCTTCTTTGGAATTCTTCAACCTCCTCAAAATCAGTTGCTTCATATTGTCCTCTTTTACGGTATGTGTTAATCTAGGAAGATATTCAGCTGGTTTACCTTTCAGTGTGACTGAGGTTTTAACTCAAGGATATTCCTGATCCCTAGAAAGGAGGGCTCTTGAAGACCAATTCTGAATCTTTCCTTTCAAAATATCTCAATATACCAAGTTTCAAAATGCTAACACTTCAGTCCTTGATTCCTTTGATCCCTTCCACAGACCATCTTAGTCTCTCTGGATTTGAAGGATGCTTACCTGCACATCTCTGTCCATCCTCTTTTCAGGAAATTCTTGAGATTCTCAGTCTCTTCACTTTCAATTTTCTAATTTGCTGCTTTGTCTTACTGTAGCCCTAAGGGTATTCACAAATTGTCTAGTTTCAGCCATAGCTCTTTGCAGACTACAGTGAATCCAGATATTCCCTTATCTGGTTGATTTGATTTCTCCCTAAGTTCATTCTTAAGCCTCTCTCTTGAAAGATCTAAATTTCACAACAAATCTTCTCAGTTTGAAGCTCACTCTGAACTTAAGTCAGGTTTGACTCCCTAACAAGATCTGATCTTCCTAGGGTTCAAGATCAACACCCTGACAGTGACAGCCTTCCTTTCTTTGGACATGGTTCTGTTCTTAATGCATTTCTGTTGGAACCTTCTTTTGCAGAGGACCTCAGCAAGAGAGTTTTTGGAGCCCTTACGATCATGGTATCAACCATTCCTATGCTTTTTTATGCCAGGCTCCACATGAGGATACAGGAGTATTTCAAGTCAGTCTGGCTTCAGCACCAACACTCACTAAAATTCCTGATTACTCTCTCATTCTGCATCAGGAAGGAGTTGCTTTGGTGAATCAACCAGATTTCCCTCAAGCCAGGGATACCCCTTTTGGTTCCTCCCCTTTTCTAAGAGCTTCACAGAGACTGTTCAGACTTGACATGGGAAACCTGTTCCAGCAACATCCAGGTCAAAGGAGAGGAAAGACCATATTAATGTCAAAGAAATGCAAGCTCTGTTTCTGACCCTTCAGGCTTTGAATCACCTTTGGACTCCAGGTTACTGCAGAGTATTCATGGACAATACCCCAGCCTTGTGGTATATACACAGTCAAGGGAGGACCAAGTTTTACCACTTCTGCTGATTGGCCTTGGTATGGGAAATCACTATTCAACACAATTGAGTTTACATTCCCTCAGAGAGGAGCACAATGGCAAACCCACACAGATGGGTGGTAAATAGGAAGGTCTTCCTGGATATTCTCCATCAGTGGGGTACACCACAGATGCATCTTTTTACCTCCACCCACTACAGACAGCTTTAACGGCTGTATTTCATGGTTCCGTGTCCTCAGCCATTGAAGATGGATGTCTTGCCTTTTTTTCTTGGAAACAAAGGTTCCTCTATTCTTTCTCTCCCCTACATCTGTTGACAAGAGTTCTTCACAAGATTATGAAGGACAAGCCAGAAATCTTGCTGGTGACTCCCTTTTGGTCCACACAGCAATGGTTCCCTATTTTCTTCATCTGGCCAGAACCAATCATCATAAGTTACCTCACAGGATGGACCTATTAACAAAGTACAAGGCGTCTCTCATTCACTCACATCTTCAAACTCTACAGTTAACTCTTTCTGTGATAGAGTTTTGATTTCTTTCAGGCACCACTTTTCTGAGGACATGCTTCAGGTTTTACAGGAGGCTAGAAAACCAGCTGTCAGAATATGTTATGTTTCAAAATGGAAAATATTTTCGTTATTGAGCAGAAAGAAGAACCAGGACCCTTTTTAAGTGGGAATCCCTACATTTTCTCTAATTTATGTGAATTACTCAACTCTGGTCTGACATACTCATCTGTGAAAGATGATTTGTAAGCCATATCTGCTTGTCTGCCTTTAGATCCACCCTTTTCTGCACGTTTTGAAGATGAGCAGTTTTTGAAAGGTGTCCTGCATGTTGGGCCACAGAGAAAGCCTGGTGCTCCTTCTTGGAACCTCACCTATGTTCTGAAAGAACTGACTTGCTTCTCTTTAGCCAGCTGCCAGTTGTTCCATGAAACTTTATACTTGGAAACTGTTTTGTTAGTAGCTTATACCTCTGCCAAGAGAGTATCAGAGCTTCATGCTTTAATGGTGGTTTCACCCTTCCTGGTTTTCCATAGGGATAAGTTTACTGTTAGAACTAATCCTTCCTTCATGCCCAGAGTTGTTAATGCGTTGTCACTGAACCAGGTTAATGAGTCTTCCTTCCTTCTTTCTTTTCTTTTCCTTTCCTTCTCCTCAAAACTCACATGAAAGAATACTTCATTCTTTCAATGTGCATAGACAACTCAGATTTTACTTTGACAAGACTAAGAATGATCAGAAATCAGACCAGTTTTTTGTGTTGTTTCAAGAAAAGAAATATGGTTTTCCAGACTGTAAGCAAACCATTTCTTTAATTTCTAAAGCCATTTCATTTGGTTATTCCTTTCATGGGAAACAGCTTCCCACTACTCAAGGCTCATTACACTAGGGCTGTAGCATCTTCAGGAGCCTTCTTTAATGGTTTGATTTCATAGACTATTCTCATGGCAGTTGCTTGTTCCTTATTTCACATTTTTATGAAACATTTCAAGTTGAATTTGTTCTGTAGAGTCAGAGCAGGTTTCACTAGGTCCATCCTTCAGGGCATGTTGGACCACAGCTCTTTTTCTTCTTCCTGCTCCCATCCCTCTGATCAGTTTTAGTACTCTCCTATCATTTAGTTGTATTGAAATATTGATCTTGGAAGGACACAGTACAGTTGTGTAAGAATTGACCATAACAGTAGATATCCTACTGATCACTGTTGTAGTATTATATCCCACCTTCCTTCATATGTCTGATGTAGGATGTGAGGAAGGCGCTCAGGTGTTGATATGTTGGCCTGAAATACAGCTGTCATTGGCAGGATATTCCATCAGTTAGTGACCGTACAACAGCGATTAATAGGATATCTACTGTTATGTCAAGTTCTTATACAATTATACTTTCTTTAACTAAGTAGTGCTTGACCTGAATTACTCTACTGTACTTAATCATACATATTCATTCTACAAATAACTCCCTTCTCCCCCTTGATAGTGCAAGTTTTCCCCAGCCATAATTACATGTCTGTCTTTTCCCCTTGGTAGTGCAAGTTCCCTAAACCATAATTACAAGTCTTGCATATAGTAGAAATACTGATGATATGTATCAGTACAGTAAAATACACTGTTTTTATACAAGTAGCACAGCATATCTCATTTTGGGCATCTTTTCCTATTAGGCTGTAAGCATGCCCTGGGTCCACAGATTTGCAGTTTTGAATAATTGACCATAGTGAAGGTTAAGTTGGGGGAAAAAATCGTTTGGCAAAGGGTTGGTTTTATGTGGCCGTACTGACTCAAAGTTAGTTTAAAAGATGTGGAGTTCACTGCCATTTTCCCAGCATGTGGGACTAATGCTGGTTACAAAGCCACCATTAAGTAGAAGAACATGCTGCATAGCAGCTAGGCTATGTCAGTTCCAGGTGGTAAACTGTAACTGCTAGCCTCCAGAAAACAAGCTTCCTTGGAGGCTTTGTCATGGAATTTTCTTATCCCATTAAGACACTTGCCCCACAACTGAACCTTGATATATTATTTTTATTTTATTTATTTTTATTTAACATTTGTTTACCAGGAAAGTTAACTTGGAATGAAGCCAATTTTCAGCAGAGGCCCGGAGAAAAATGCTCCAGACGCATGTCTTTGTACTGTGGGAGGAAAGTGGAGCACCTGGAGGAAACCCACATGAACGCAGGGAGGACATACAGATTCCGCACAGAAGGTACCCCAGCTGAAAATTGAACCGGAGATCCTCTTGCTGTGAGGCGACAACGCTACCGCTGCACCACTGCACTGCCCATGTCCATATATCTTTCTCCTTAGTGTCCAAGGTCCAAGACCCACCTCCCACATCACTCAGCTATAGCACATGCATATGACATGCAGATTCTCCACATTTGGTGTATTCTGTGTACTGAAAATAACACGCGCCTCTGTCGATGCTGTTTTCGCTCTAGCTAGCATTAATTAAATAGTTTATTATTAAACAATAAAGCATTTCCATAGTTTTACCTACACTAATTTTTCTGAAGCCTCTGTGCCTGAATGGTATTTTTCAGCATTATGTTTTGAAAAGCCATGTTACTCTCTGAATTTGAATATAAAACTGAAGTATTCTTTTTGTCTGTTGTATTATGTGCTTCAGTGTTTGTGTGTATTGAGGCACATAGCCCAAACTGCTGCTGACTTTTTTAGTGTAGAAGCTTTGCCATGTTAATAGCCATCCATTGCCATTTTAAAAAACATTTAAACTGTTGGATAATTTAACATCATTTGATATCTTATTCAAGCTCTTTCTCCTCTAATGTAGAAATAATTATTTTTAAACTTGTATCAAGTCCTGTGATTGACAGCAACACAATATTGCTCCCAGTGTCCCATGCATGACTCATTACATCCATACCCAAAATGTTTCTAAGCTTTTCTTCCATTGAAATCTTCTGGGTCATTACTAAACCTCTTCTTGTTCTGTAGTGTATAGAATATTGTTTTAATTCATGTAATCATTCTTTTCATTTTGAGGTAATATTTCCATACTTTTCCATCTTATCAATATCTGTCTTTCTTAATATACAAAAACTCAGAACTTTATTCCAATTAAAGTTTTATACGAGAGTGCTAAGATTTTTGCATTTCTTGATGTTATTGTCCTAAACATTAGCATTATATAAACATCAAGAAAGACCCAGCCAAGCTATAGTCTTCATTGTGTAATACCTTAAACTTTAAGATAAATACAAAGAACTGCTTAAGAGCATGCCAATAATTCAGTTGCATGGCATTTGAATACCCATGACTTTTTTTCTTTTTAAGTCTTTATGGGTAGGTTTAGACCACAAAAGCCAAACCCCACTAGGTGTAGACAAGCTATGTTTTGACATTTTCTGGCCTCGCCTGTAAAGCATAAGTGGATTGATGGGATGTACCTTAGTGACATGCAGCTTAAAACCAAGTCTGATGTCCAGAAACATTAAGGTGTGCACAAACTATCCTAAATAACTTTCAAACCAAAGGGTAAAAAGGTCACACAGACAAACCACTCAGTAAAACTGCAAGAAAGACCCATCCAAGCTATAATCTTCACCATGCAATACCTTAACCCTCCTATTGTGGAAGATCAATGGGATATACACAAATGACCCTCTAAGGGCACACCAGTATTTCAGCTACATGACTTCTGATTCCCCTGATTTTTTACTTTATATTTTTCCTTTTTAAGTGTTTATGGTTACTAAAAAGTGTAACCTAGCAGGATCTTTTTCTGCAGTTTTTTACTGAATAGTTTGTCTTTGTGACCTATTTACCCTTGGTTTTAATGTTATTTGGCTATTTTGCAGGTCCTCTAAAGTTTATGGACATCAGGTTTGGTTTTAAGCACCATGTCTCTGAAGTATAGCCAAACAATCCACTTATATAGTATGGCTGAGGTAAAAAAAGGCTGGAGCATGGCTCAACTACAGCTTGTGGAGTTTGGTTTTGTTGGCCTGAATGTACCCATAAAGACTTACAAAGTAAAAAGTCATGGACATTTGGAAGCCATGTAGCTGAAATACTGGTATGTCCTTAACTGATCTTCTGCATACATGGCATGGGCCTCTACCACAGCAGGTTTGAGGTATTACACAGTGAAGACATTAGCTTGTGTGAGTCTCTTGCAGTTTTTTATTGAGTGGTTTGACTGTGTGACCTCTTTACCCATTGATTTGGATGTCATTTCAAATATTTTGCAGGCACCCTAATATTTATGGGCATGAGATTTTGTTTTAAACAGTGAGCTTCTAAAATATAGACAGATAATCCACTTATGCTACACTGATAAGGTCAGAGAAAGGCCACTACAAGGCATGTTTTTAGCTAGTGGGGTTTGGCTTTGTTGGCATGAATGTACTCATAAAGACTTGAAAAAAAAAAAAAAAAAAACATGGCCTTTCAGAAGCTATGTAGCTGAAACACTGGTATGCCCTTAAGTGGACATTTACATAAATCCCATTGACTTCCACTACACGAAGTTTAAGGAAGTCTTTAGCTTGGCTGGGTGTTTTTAGCAGTTTTTACTGAGTAGTTTGTCTGTATGACATTTTTCCCTTTTGGCTTGAAATAAAAACAGTTAGCATTATAAAGTAATACAATTTCCTCACATTCATATTAATGTGAGATTCAAAATTCAGGGTATGTGACACCAGTACAACTAAAATATTTGTATTCCTTCATTTCTGCTAAGATTTGCACATTTATTACATATAGAGCATTGCTTGTTAAAAAAAGTGTGGGTAGGTCAGATTACTTTCTCAAGAAAAATGTGATTTATCAATAACTTTTGCTCTGATGAGAAAGATCTCATTATCAGCTAATTTACCTGTCTCTGAATCACAAGATTTTACTGGTAATATAAAATGCAGATTTCAGTGGTAGTGAATTATGGTGGCCCCTGCATGGCATTGGCATAATACTTCTTATCTGTTCAGAAGTTTGCAGAATACTCCTGATTTAGTCTCATACATTCTCTTTGCCTTTCATCAAATATTAAATTTACTGGTAAATGATTGAGGCTTGCAGTCAGACAAAATGTGTTATTTTAACCTTTTAGGTGAATTAGAGTTGTATTTAACAATTGCCCATGATTTTGGCAATTTATCTGTCCATTATGTTTGACTTTCTGTAGAATTCTTGAGCAATAATGTTGAGAGTTATGACCACCTCTCCCCCATTCACACGTGCACGCGCACACACACACACACACACACACACACACACACACACACACACACACACACACACACACACACAAAATGTTCTACGTTTTCATTACTGCTGTAGTAGCCGAGTTATCCTGCCAATGATATGACTTGACTAGAAGCCGTGGTGGTGCAGTGGTAGCGTTGTCGCCTCACAGCAAGAGGTTCTCCCATTCGATTCTTGGCTGGAGCGCCTTCTGTGTGGAGTCTGCATGTCCTCCCTGCGGTCGAGAGGTGTTCGAAAGACATGCGTGAATGGGCGTGCCTTCGTTGAAGGTTGGGCATCATGCTGGCACCTCGGCACCATAAAAGTTGACTGCCAATCATTACCGGACCGGAGTTCCACTGTGGTGACCCTAACCGGGAAAAGCCGAAAGAAAAGCAAAAACAAGCCAGCTTTTCAAAGATTAAGGGCACTTTCCACATAATCCTACCTGCCTGCTGCTCAAACAGAGCTCTATATAAAAAGCAGTTTAAGTGCCAAAAACTTCAGTGCTTTCTTGCTGCTGGTGTGCTTCACTTCTGAGTGCTTCACTGGACAGTTGGCTTGAGATCCTTTCAAGGCTGGGCAAATAAGTCCCATTTTGAGGAAAACTTTCCATTCTATCATTTTTCTGTGAAAATATATATTTTTATCTGTGAAGCATTTAACTGAATTGCTAATTTGTGAGATTGTGTTATTGCTGAAGAGATTTCTACTTGCATAGTGCGTGTGTAATTATACTGTTTAAAAAATCTATTTTTTGCTAATTTAATCTACATTTTTATGTAGAATAAGTGTGTTTGAGGTAGGATTTTGGTGTTTTTTGTGACTATCAGGGAATATTTTCATCTAATAGCCTTAACTTTTCCTGTCAGAAAGTTCAAATTCTCAGACTCCACTACCTGCTTGTGAGGTCTTTCTGGCTTGATTATGGCGCAATTGTTGGTCTCTGTGGTTCTTGCTTCTCCTTTCTGAAAAAAAAAGAAATATGCTAGGGAATCTTTCGGTGTCCGGCCTCAACCACAGATAGGTGACTTTACAGTGGCCAACACTGCTTCGTAGACCATCCATCTTTTATGTCTGATCCTTCTGATGTAGCTCATTGAGAAGCCACTAAAGATGAGGAGACTGACACATCTTCTTCAGCTTATAGTGTTCCCCTTACCAGGCAGGAGAGAACCATTCTTTCTGGGCTCAGGGGAAGGAGTGGATGAAGGTTTACTGCTTATCTGAGGTAAGGTACCTCATTCCCGGGCTAGTGCTCCTGTTGTTCATTGGTCCCTCTGTAAGGAATCTCGTATGATGAAAAGGCAGAAACATAAAAATGTTTCTTCTCCTGATTCCTTATCTATGGACAGGGAAGATTTGCTGGTATTTTCTAAGGGATTACTCTCTGCTTTTAATTTGTTGAATCCTAGTTCCTCAATACCTTATTACAGAAAAAAAAAGGATTCCCGTCACATTTTGATAATGAGTTACAGTGAGATGAGCAGGGAGGGGAGACTAGGAAGACTCTCCAGTTAATTCTGCTCAAGCTGAAGATTCTGATTCTGAGAAAAGTGTTTCCTCAGATTACCCACCAGAAGATTTATTTTCTTCCTAAACTAATAATAAAATTCAGTATTTTTTCCCATTAGGAACGAAATTAAATCTTTGTCCCAGAAAAAATGCAATGATTTGTTACAACTATAGTTCCCTCTTCCTGCAGCTGTTCCTCCTGTATTGTCTGCCTTAGAGGATGTTTTCCTTACAGTCTGCAGTATACCTGACAATCAGCCCCCTGCCCCCAAGAAGTCTGGCAAGTTATACAAAGTACCTCAGATACAGATTCTTTTTATCTAATCCCAAGTTAGATCATGCAGTAATTTCTTTATCTTCTACTGTTAAGCATATTTTGAATGCTAATCCAGATGTTCTTCGTCTCACATTGCTGCAGTCATAACCTGTGGGTAGTCCGCTGTCCTCGGTCGGCCCAAATACCAAAGAGCTGGGCTGGCGTCGGTCATTGTCGCCTAGAGCTGACGTCAGTACGTAGTAGTACTTAAGCGCATGACCGACGCCATATCCTCAGTCTTTCTTGCCACGTGGTCTGAAGCAGAAGCAGCATTTGCAAGTGCCGTTCGGCGTTCTGAAATTTTCATTTATCGAGTTTCAGACCGAAGACCAAGTTGGGCTAAGTACCCGTTGAAATCTTTATCTTTTCTTGCCTCAGTTATCCGGATGTCAGAAAAAGTTAATAATTGCATTTCTTGTGGGAAACAGATACCTCATAGGGATTATCATTCTTTCTGTATTCCTTGCTTGGGGCCTGAGCACGACGTGGTCGGGTGTCGCTTTTGTGCTAGATTTAATAAGCGCACCATTAAACGGAGATTAGACTGTGCCAGGCTTGTTTTCGGTAAAAGGTGTAACTATAACATGCCGTCGGATCCCCCGACGCCCGCTACCGCTGAAAAGCGTAAAGACAGATCTTTGAAGTCTAAACCGGACGAGTCGTCCGTTGCGGACGCCGGTTCTACTGAGCCTCCGGTTGAATCTGTGGATCCTGCCGAGGGTTCGGCTGAATCCCAGGGGGAACCTTTACTTTTACAGGAGTTGGCCTCTCAGGAGTTAGGCCCGGCTGAAGGTGCTTCTCAGGTGTCTGTAGTTCCATCCTTACAGAAGGTTATTAGGCCTTCTACTTCAGTGGCTAAAGGCCATGCTAAGGCCAAACCTTGTCTGGTTGGCCCTGGTCATAGTTCCAGCTCTCCAGCCCCTGTTCCTAAAAAGCATATGTTGAAAATGGCGGAGGACTTGATTACTTTGATCAGGGGTTCTATGCCCCCCCCAGAGAAGAGGCCTAGGGTGGAGGCAGATTTAGAGGGAATGGATCATTCTTCAGACTACTCTGATTCCTCAGCTGAAGAAATTCAGGAATTCCCTTCTTATTCAGATTCGGATGCAGAGGACTCCTGTCCTTCTGCTTCTCCTCCAGAGGATTTTTCTTTTTCTGAGACTTTACATTCCATGAGGGAGCATTTTAAGTGGGAAGGTCAGGATTTTTCAGATTCTCGGAAAAGGCTTAGGGAATTTTTGTTTCTGCCACAACATAGGCCCTTGGCTATTCCTCCTGTCTTAGATGTTGTTCAGGATGTTTTTTCTGAATCTTCCCTTAATCCTGATTCTTTGCCTCCTGCCCCTGTTAAGCCGGACAGATATTACAGAGTTCCAGAAGCACATAAGTATTTGTACAAGTGTCCTAGAGCTGATCCAGAAACTATTATTCAAGGTCCTAAGGGTATTAGGGCTTCTGTGGCTAAGAATCCAGTTCCTTTGGATAAAGATTCTAGAGCTTTAGATAGGTGGGGAAAAAGTGTACACCTCCTCTACGTTAGCTATGAGGGCTTTGAATTGCCAATTTCATATGCTGAAGTATCAGAACTTTTTGTTAGGTCAATTGAAATCTAAGGTGGATGCTTTATCTGAGGGCATAGAGTGTAAGGAGCTCCAGGAGTTGGTTCATGCATCAGATCAAGTTGGCAAGCATTCTTTGCAGTGTGGTTTCGATGCTCTTCAGGCTTCATCCAGGGTGGCTGCTACAGGTTCAGTTATTCGTAGACATGCCTGGCTTAAGGATCAAAATTTGTCAGAGCATGTTAAGGCTCGGATTTTGGATGCTCCTCTTCAATCTGAAGTACTTTTTGGTCCTCCTGTGGAATCAGTTTTGAAAAAAATGGAAGATAAGGCTAAGTCTATGCAGACGGGCAAGGATTTTATGCAGGTGCATCCTCCTAAGTTTAGTAGGAATTGGCCTGCTAGAGGATGGTCTTATCCTTCTTCGGATTATCAGTCTAAGGGCAAGTCTAGACGTGGTAGAGGCAGAGCTCACGCTCAGGGTTCTTTTAGACCTAGGACTTGGAGTTCTCCTGCACAGTCTTCTGGTGAGGGCAGGGGTCAGCCCTTTCGTAAACAGACCCAATGACCTGTGTCTTCCGCTGCCAGCCCCTTCTTTACTGGCAGCTCCTCTAGGAGGGAAGTTGGGACTTTTCAAACAAAACTGGCATTTGGTCACCCAGGACAAATGGGTGTTGGATATAATAAATCACGGTTACAAGTTTTATTTTCACACTTTTCTTCCTTTCAAAGGCATGCCGGATGTGCCTCCTCAACAAAGGATGGAGGCTCAGGAGGCTCAGGAGCAAATCTCGTTACTTTTGCAGATGGGGGCAATTCAGGTGGTCCCTCCGTCAGAAGTAGGCCTAGGTTTTTATTCCCGTCTATTCCTAGTGCCAAAGAAAGGAAACACTTGGAGGCCAATTCTGGATTTGTCCATTCTCAATACCTACCTAGACATTCCAAAGTTCAAGATGTTAACATTACAACAAATTCTGCCTATGCTAGGCAAAGATCACTGGATGGTAACCCTGGATCTCAAAGAGGCCTATCTTCACATCTCTATCAGGCCCAGCTGCAGGAGATTCCTGAGGTTTCGGGCTGGTACTTCTCATTATCAGTTCTCTGCATTGCCCTTTGGTTTATCTACTGCGCCCAGAGTATTCACAAAAGTTCTGGCTCCTGTAATTGCTTTCTTCAGACAGAGAGGAATACAAATTTATCCTTATCTGGACGATTGCCTGATTCTTGCTCAAAACAAAGACAAGTTACTACAACATCTCCAGTATGTAATGGCAGTTTTAAGGTGCCTAGGGTATTCTGTGAACGAAATAAAGTCCAGTCTAGTGCCCTCTCAGGACATGTGCTTTCTGGGTGTCAGACTGAATACAGCTTTTCAGATGGCATTTCTGACCCCGGACAAACAAAGAACTCTTCATCTATACTTCCAGCAGTTATCAGTAATGTCCAGGCTGACTGCAAGGACAGTCCTTCAAGCCTTGGGGTCATGGCATCTTGCATTCTAGTACTTCCCAATGCCAAACTGCATATGAGGAAGCTACAATGGTATCTCAAAAGTGTGTGGACTCAACACTGCCACGGTTTGGACACTGTCATTCGGATTATACCTTGCATCCAGAAGGAATTCTTGTGGTGGGCTCAGGAATGTCACCTAAACAAGGGACTCTCTGTGATCCGACCAGAGGCGAGTCAGATCCTAACGACGGATGCCTTGGACTTGGCTTGGGGAGCACACTTCAATGGGAAATGGATTCAGGACATATGGCCTCCCAAACTACAACATTTGCATATCAACATGAAGGAGATGTTAGCAGTCCAATTTGCCTTGATGGCCTTCAAGGACCTACTTCAGCCGGGACAGGTGTTGATTCAAACAGACAACACAACAGTCATGTGGTACATCAACAAGCAGGGGGGAACCCATTCCTACCCTCTTTGCAGACAAGCAATGATTTTATGGGAGACTGCTCTGAGTTTGCATATCAATCTTCAAGCACAGTTTCTGCCAGGAGCAGAGAACTCCCTAGCACATGTATTGAGCAGACAAATTGTGGATCCCCACGAGTGGAGACTGGACCCTCAGGTATTCAAACAGTTGACCGTGGCTTGGGGAGCTCCAGACATAGATCTGTTTGCTTCTCCACTGAATTTCCAACTGCCAAAATTTTGCACAAAGATGTTCCACCCAAATGCTTGGAAAGTGGATGCTCTATCTTTCAGTTGGAACAACCTTCACGTTTATGCTTTCCCCCCTCTGCCTCTTCTTCCCAAGGTACTCTTGAAAGTCAGGCGGGACAAGCCTTGCATGATTCTAATAGCACCAGATTGGCCACGTCAGCATTGGTATCCTCTGCTGAGGAGTTTAATTCAGGAGCCTCCTTGGCCTTTGCCACAGGTTCCTCATTTGTTATCCCAGTCAAACAATCATTTTCTCAATGTTCGGGTGCAGTCCCTGCATCTAACAGCCTGGCGTATTCTGTAATGGAGCCAGTGGGGTCTCAGCTTCCTCAACAGGTTTTAGATGTCATTTTGGAAGCCAGACGGCCTAGTACTAGAAAAGTTTATGCTGATAAATGGAAGAGATTTTTTCTTTGGAGCACAGCAAAGGGCTTTGATGTTTCAGTGCCTAATTTGAGTTTTGTACTACAGTATCTTACTGAATTACTGGACAAGGGTTTGTCATTCTCTTCTGTGAAGGTTCATGCTGCAGCCATTTCTGCTCACTATGATTGTGACCCTCCTTTATTTTCTCACCCTTTGTTCAAACAGTTTCTTAGAGGGGCAAAGAATATAAGACCCCCACGTAGAGCTCCTACTCCCTCCTGGGATCTCAATTTTGTGTTAGAGAAGCTTACTTTACCTCGTTTTGAACCTGCAGCTACGTCTGAATTGAAGTTTTTGTCTTGGAAGACTGCTTTTTTGTTGGCCATTACTTCTGCTAGGAGGGTATCTGAATTGCAGGCACTCATGGCAGTTGAACCCTTTCTGATTTTCCATAAAGATAGAGTTTCTTTGCGAACTAACCCTACTTTTATGCCTAAAGTGATTTCTAATGTGGCCTTGAACCAGTCTATTCATTTGCCTACTTTTTATGCTGATCCCCAAAATAAAGGGGAAAAAGTCTTGCATTCTTTGGATATCCACAGGCAGCTACGTTATTATTTGAACAGAACTAAAGAGTTCAGACAGACTCAACAGTTATTTGTTTCCTTTGCTTTGGGTTCAC
This sequence comes from Protopterus annectens, assembly GCF_019279795.1. Classification (NCBI taxonomy): domain Eukaryota; kingdom Metazoa; phylum Chordata; order Ceratodontiformes; family Protopteridae; genus Protopterus; species Protopterus annectens. The sequence goes on along the minus strand of NC_056733.1, from coordinate 1,756,823,930 downwards.
AAGGGAAAGCTGTTTCAAAGCAAACTATTTCTAAGTGGATTGGTCAATGTATTGCTTTTTGTTATTCTCATCATGGGAAGGATGTTCCTGCTGGGATCAGGCCTCATTCTACCAGGGCTACTGCCACATCTACTGCTTTTTTGAGGGGGGTAGCTACTAAGGATATTTTGGAGGCAGCTACTTGGACTTCAGTACACACTTTTACTAAGCATTACCATCTCCCTCTTTATTCCAAGTCCAGGGCTGGGTTTGCCACTGCAGTTTTACAGGGCATGTTAGCAGCTCCTAATGCTATTTAGTTTGCCAGCCTCCCTTTTCCTTTGCTTTGGGATTCTACCCACAGGTTATGACTGCAGCAATGTGAGACGAAGAACATAGTACAGTTTTGTACCTACCATAAATGTAGATGTTCGAGGATCTACATTGCTGCAGTCCAATTATCCCTCCCTCCTTCCCCTCTATAGTTTGTGGTTGCTGTGTTTTTTGGGATAATCTTTATTTCCACACTGGTAGTTGTTGGGCTTTTACTTTTTTAGCTCTGGCCTTCTTAGGCCTTCTGACATCTGGGGCAAGAAAGACTGAGGATATGGCGTCGGTCATGCGCTTAAGTACTACTGCGTACTGACGTCAGCTCTAGGTGACAATGACCGACGCCAGCCCAGCTCTTTGGTATTCGGGCCGACCGAGGACAGCAGACTACCCACAGGTTATGACTGCAGCAATGTAGATCCTCGAACATCTACATTTATGGTAGGTACAAAACTGTACTTTTCCTCTTATAAGGATGGGAATACTTTTGACAGATTTGGGAAGAAAGTTTATTCTTCTGCAGCTTTACTTTTAAGAATTTTGAACTTGTTAAAATTTTTACTGACCTCTTTTGAGAACATGAAAAACTTGGGTCCCTATCAGTTCAGCAAAAAATCAGTTCATCGAATGGAATTCTCAGAGCAATTGCATCAAACGTGCCATTTGTTGAACTGTTCATACTAAGATTGCAGTGCAATGAGGATCGGGAAAAGCCCTTTCCCCACTGTAGTGTGATCTCTGAGTTGGTATGTATAATTAACGGGGGGTGTGGGGATAACAGTCCCCCACATGAGGGGAATTCTATGAAGAGCAGCACCCCGCATGAGGGGGAATTCAATGAATGGCATTTCTGATGTAATGCCATTCGTTGAAGTGATGGTTCGCTGAAGTGATATAGACACAAAAACTTAACTGTTAATCTCGCTTCTTCTGAGGTTAAAACTGTTTTAAATAATTTTCTCAGATAACCAGACACTGTTTAAAGGGCTCTTATGACTCTGCTGATACTGTTTCTAAAGATGCTGTTAGTGGTTCAGTTCTGAGAAGATTTGCTTGGTTGCAATCTCAAAACCTTCCAAAAATATTAAAAATTAGGTTTTGAATTCTCCATTTGACAAATATATGTTAGCTGACACAATGTGGATAAGGTCCTTAAAGAAAATGATTAAATGTGTCGCACAATTTTCAACCGTTTTTTATAAGCTCAGTAAAAACTGTATCTTTCCTCCTCTGGTTTCTATTCCCAGAAGCAGTAAGACATCTCAGCAAAGTTCCAACTAGCAAATTTTCATTTTTCACTAGTGTAAGGGATTTCCTACACTGACTGGAATTTCAAGAGAACATTTAGAAGTTTTTTTCTTACTTCTTCTCAAAGGATTGTTTTCCTGGTGTGCCACCTGGGCATCCTAGTTCAAAGAGCCCCCCCACACACAGAAAAACATATCCTATTTCCATTCATACTATTATCTCATCAATAAAATTCCTACGATTCTGGGTCTCATGGCATCTGTGATTCTAATAATCCTTTTGCTAGAGTCCACTTGAGAAAATTCCACTGGTACCTGAAATCTCTATGGTCCTAACATCTACATCTTCTTACATTTCAGATTCCAGTTATGGGGTTTGTTTGAAGTTTTTTTGGTGGAAGCACCAAATTTCTTAGAATCCAGGTCTCCCAGTCTTGCTTTCACCTCCAGTACAGTCAGTCCAAATAGATGCCTTAGACTTTGCTTGGGGAGCAGTGTCTACAGGGAAAACAGTGCAGCATCATTGGAACAAAAAAGACAGACCAAAACACCTAAACATACAAGCGATATTGGCATTTATAAATGATCTCAACTCTGTCAGTTATCAGTGATCCCTGGGTCTTCCACAGCTGTTCACAGACAACACAAAAGTGAATGTGGTACTTAAACTAGCCAAGAAGAAACTTCACAGTGTGGAGAGTGTGATGTTCACTTCCTGAATTATGTTATGCACGTAGTTCACATAATACAAATCGAACTGTAAAATATAACTAAAATACATGCTACAAAGTAATCAAATAGAAAATAGTAGGTAGTCCACAGTTGAGTTCAAATGGAATATCCTTTATTGAAACACTCAAACAAGTGATCCTAGCTGAGTTTAATAAACAGCTTTAAAAACATTCCTTATTTATATGTTGTTGTGGTACTTAAGCAAGGAGGAACCAGATCTTACCCTCTGTGCACACTAGCTGTGGTAATCTGGGATATAGCTTTTTAGCAAAGTCTCACTGTCTTACATGCATCTTGCACAATGATCTAGGAATTTATCCTTTTGTGGAAACACCTCAAATAGATCTTTTTGGCTCCACTCACAACAGTTATTTGGTGCAGTTCTGCTCCAGGACCACATGCAAAAAGGTAGATGCTTTTTTCTTTTCCATAGACAGGAATGTTCCTGTATCCTTTCCACCATTCCCTCTAATATATGGGTCATTTTAAATATTCAGAAGGACTCCCCAGTGATCATTGTGGTGATTTCCTTCTAACTCCGTAACAGTGGCTCTCTTCCTTCCTTGGGAAATGGTCAGGGGCAATTACCACAAGCTTTCTCAAAGATTGGATCTACTCCCACAAGAAGACCAAGGGTGTTTGATACATCCTGACCCCACACAACTACAACTGAATGCCTGATTGGTATAATCCTAATACCTTTCCGGACCCTTTTTTCTTGGATGTGTGTCAGTTCTTAAATGAGGCATGAAAATCTGCTACTAGAAAATAATTTATTGGTAAAAGGAAAAGGTTTTCTAGTTGCTGCCAAGAAAAGTACCAGCACCCATTCAGAGTTGGTGTTTCTCTAGTTCTACATTATGTGTATGCGTAACTATCCTCTGGGCTGTCTTACATTTCAAAGTTCTTTTGTCGCCATTTCAGCATGTCTGTCTATGGATGCTCCTCTTTAAATGCAGTCTTATATGAAATTGTGTTTGAATGGGATTTTTGCATATGAAGACCCCCAAGAAAACAGGTGGATTCTCCTTAGGATCTTGTGTTATAAAAAACTAACTCTTGCTGTGTTTGATCCAGCTCATCAGGCTTGACATGAAAGACAGTGTTACTGATTGCTTTGAACTCTGCAGTAACAGTATCTGAGTTGCAAATTCTTACGCTGGGGTCAACCTTGTATCATTTTTCACAAAGATAGGATTTCCTTTAGACCAAATCTTTCATTTATGCCTAAAGTGGTATCTGAGTGTACAGTGAGCCACACTGTTCATCTCCCTGTCTTGTTTTCAGATCCTAAAATGAGTTGGAAAAGATGCTCCATACCTTGGATGTCCTTGGACAAGTCTGGTAGTATCCTGACAGAACAAAATCTTTTGGGAATTCAGATCAGTTGTTCATTTCTTGTGAAGCTAAAAAAAAAAAAAATTGTGTCAGAACAGATTATTTCAAATGGCTGTCTCGTGCTCTTAAATGTTATGGCCACCGCAACAAAACAATTTACTTTTTCTACCAGGGCCGTGGCTCTTTCTTTGGCATTTTGAAAGGGTTGGATTCTAGAAGCAGCAACTTCGTCCTCTGTGTACACATTTACAGAATATTATAAACTAGATTCCTTCGCCAGTTCTAGGACAGGCTGTGCTAAGACTATTCTCCTAGGGCTGTTGAACTCTAACCCTTCCTCCTCAGTCAGTGTAAGCTACATCAGTCTAGTCGTATAGCTAAAGCTAATGTGATACATATGATGAACATATTACAGTTGTATAAGTAAACCTAACATAAGAGTAGATGTTTGTATGATCACTGTTGCAGTAGCTGCTCCCCCCATCCCCTTACTTTGTATGTCTTTTAGGCCAAAGTGTGGTCATTTAACTAATTTTTCTAGCATTGTTCCTATCAAGGCTTTAGCCTCCCTCTCTCTGTTGGCATTAAAGTTCTGAAGAGCTCTGCACCCAAACCTGACTTTTTAGTCAACTCTGCTCAAGCTAAGTGTTTGGACTTGTGGAAGGTGTCCTGAAGCACTAGAAGCTGGCTGGCTGTTTTATCTTTTTCAAGATATAACCCATATAACTAAGGCAGCAAAAAACTTCCCCATTAAAACATTATTAATCCAATGTTGTTCATGTTCATCTTATTCAATGTTTGGGACTCTTATTCGACCTCAGCACCTCCAAACCTTCAGATCCAGGGCTCTAATTCCTTCCCTAACTATAATTTTCTTACTGCCCTCAAATTACCCCAGATCTCCTTTGCCACTTCAACTGTACGGTCACAGAGGCAATGATCTCCAGATTGGGATACTTTCCTGGAGAATTTACGTAATTAAAACTAATTGTCTGGATAACTTTTGATATGATGTTGTTATTTTTCATTCTTCCTCACAAATGGAGATTGGATCAATCCTGTGATCTGACTCATCCACATATACGAGACTTCAGGGCCAATTTTCGACCTCCTCCCTCTACCCACAATGCTCTATTCTCTCCCATGCTCCTCAGATCTCATTTGCCACCATCGTGGTGAGACAGAAGTTCCATTCTTGAGTGTTATAAGAAGTATATTTATTTATGATAACTTAGTTGCTTTCAAAAACTTCCTTCCCTCAGAAGTCCCCAAGGGCTTATTCAGAGCCGCTAGAAAAGATTAGAAGAAATTTGGATCTGACCACCTTGGATTCAAAACCTCTTGGGCTGCCTTCAGATCCAAAGTCTATATTGGATCCAAAAGGTTTAGCTCCTGATGTTGTTTCCCCTTTACCTTCTACTACTTTTTTGGATCATAAGTCCTTGGATCTGATGGCCAATTCAACACACAAAAGTCGTACACCAGAGTACACTCTGAAACCGGTTTCTCCTTCTCTACCCATTCAACTTTTTCAGACTCTGAGAAAACACTCTAGATCCTCCTCCATAGCATCTTCCAGGTCTTTGAGGAGTTTGACAGAGGCATATGTGGATAGGATGATGCTGAAATTTCTCAGGGATCAGATCCAGATGGGGGCTCTGCCAGCTCCACCCCGTCATGTTTCCATGAGTGCACCTGCTAAGTCCATTCTCTTTCTCCTTCTGTGATACAACCGGTGGCTTTTTAGTCCAGGATATGAGATCCCTGAGAGGTTCAGTGCTGGATCCTAGGAAAGTACCTTCTTTGACTCTGGTGTCCCGAACCAGTTCTAATGCGATACCTTCAGATCAGAGCGGGTCTCGGACCCTAGAGGTCAGCACCAGATCTGAGAGGTTGGGTTCAGCCCTAACTTTGTCAGACCCATCCCTTCCTCTCGGAGCCTCTGCCCTGGACAGCTTGGATCTGAGTCTCCCCATGAGGCTCGGATCCAGGACGTGGCCCCACCTTTCTTCCTCAGAGGCTTCGCCTCCAAGGAGGACAGGGAGAGGTTTCCCCAAGCCCTTCATTATTCAAGGTGGTAGAAAGGGCTTTCTCTCTGCACAAAGAACTGTCCTCTCTGATCTCAGATCCTAGCCATCTCCCACATTTGGTTCTAAGCTCTGAGCCCATCAGACCTGTTCCACAGGGACAGCCAGTTCAGGGAAGTCTCCAGACAGTTTCCCCAGAGGAATCCTACCCCCCTCTTCTGATACCTCTCCTGAACACCCCACAGAGGAGGTTCCTTGGAAGAGGATGTGTAAGAGGAGACACGTAGATTCGCCCATGGACTCTCTCATGGAAGACACTGATTTTGATGAGCGAGATGGATCCTCCTGATCACCAACTGATGACATCTCCTTTGGAGATATCTTGGAAATTCTTAAAAGGAAGGATGGCTGGTCTTCCCAACCTTCTTCTCCTGAAGAATCAGTGTTTCTGGAGGCTTTTGGTTCTTGACCATCTACATCTTGAGTGACCCCCCCCCACCCCAGCAGATGAGCTGATTGTCTTGGTTTCCTATTGGACTTGGAAGGAACCGGACACTGTCAGACCTACTCCTAAGCACCAGTTCAAATTTCTGGTCCCTCTTGCTGATAGAACCCACTGGAACAAAGGAGTCCCAGTTGATGCTATAGTGGTGGCGGCAGCCAGCAAGAAGGAGCTAGCTGAGCAAAGCTCCTCTGTCCATCCATCGAACAAGGAGTCCAGGCAGATGGACAGATTTGGAAAGCATGTGTATGCCTCAGCTATGTTCACGCTGAGGTCATTAAACTGCTTCGCAGATTTCAGTTGGCTACAGAGGGATTTGACAGAGGAACTATCGAATACTCTGAGTCCATGTCTGCATAGGATCTCTAAAAGACTTCCTCACAACTGGCCACTCTGCTGTCCATTTCTAATGTATCAATGAGGCTGATCTCCCATGCAGCAGAAGATGCCTCACGAGTAGCCGGTTCAGGCATAGCTATTAGGAGACATGCTTGTATGTGGCTATGGAAATTTGAATGGAAGACATCGCTCTAATGGAGCAGAATCAAGGCTTCAGAGATTCCTTCTCTGATAGGCCATATCAGCTGTCCTGAAGTGTTGCCAGACTGTCCAAATCTGGAGGCAGTCAAGGAGTTGTTTCTGTTTGCACCTAGATACCTGGACAGATATCACAAAAAAATGAGTACTAAGAATCGTATCCAGAGGTTACTACATACCATTTTCCCTTCCTTCTTTCCAAAAGAGGGAACTTCCCAATGTTCCACCCTGTCAGAGAGAAGATGCAGCATAAGAAATACAAACCCCCCTTCAGAAATGAGTCATCCAGGAGGTCCCACCTGACCAGATCGGATTCTGAACTTATTCCTGCTTCTTTTTAGTGCTAAAGAAAACAGGGAACCTAAGACCCATTTTGGATCTAAGCAACTTGATCTAGTATTTAAAGAAGACAAAGTTCCAAATGGTTACGGTTCAGTCCATCCTGCTCTTCTGTGCAAGGAGGATTGGATGTGCTCCATAGTTCTCCAGGATGCATACTATCACATAAAAATAGACAGGCGATCCAGGAGACATTTACGCTTTTGGCTGGGAGCCAGTCATTACCAATTTAGAGAACTGCCCTTTGGACTCACCACCCCCCTAGGGTGTTTACCAAATGCAATGCAGTCGTGGCAGCTCCTGTGAGACTCCAGGGATTCCAGATGTCTTCATATCTCGACGATTGGCTCTTCACTGCCTCATCCATGCATCAATGTCTACAAATCAAGGACTACTTGATCTAGGTTTCCAACACCTTAGGCATCTCAATAAACCATACCAAGTCGAGCCTAGTCCTTGTACTGTCCCCGGAATTTATAGCGCCTCTCTTGAATGCTGCAACTGAGGTGGCATCCTTACCTCTCCATCGCATGACATCCTTGAGACTTCAGTTTTGGACTATACTATCTCACCCATCTCATCCAACAATATTAGTACTACAAGCTCTTGGTTTGATGTCATCTGCCATTCTCCTAATCCCTCTAGCAATATTCTTTATGCAAATTTTTCAATGGACATTGGTGGTACAGTGGTCCATACTTTACCAGTCCCTATTGTTTCCCATAAGACATTCCCCAATCTGCAGACGGGATATTTGCTGGTGGATTCAGTCCAATGACCTGTTTCTGGGCAGGCCTTTTATCCTTCCTCCCCCAGTTGCCACAGCGACTATGGACGCTTCCCAGCTGGGGTGGGGTGGGGGGCATTTCTTAGGCAAGATGGTTCAAGGCATGTGGTTCCCTCTGGAGACCATGTTGCATATCAGCATCCTAGAGATGAGAGAATAGCCCTTCTAGCATTGCAAGCATTTTAGGACATTATCCCTCTAGGTACTATTACAATTCAAACGGACAATATGTCACTAGTCTGGTACATCAGCAAGCAAGGATGAACCTGATCTTATCCATTGTACAGAGAGGCCTTGAGGGTTTGGTAATGGGCTGTTGCTTCTGACTGCTTTTGCATTACAACTCACATCTCAGGAAAAACCACTGCACTAGCAGACAGGCTCAGCAGGTCCATTCTGCTACCTCATGAGTGGCCTCTCAACGAATATGATCTTCAGCTGCTGGGGCCAGCCTTGCTATGACCTATTTCTCTCACCCCTCAACAACAAATCCAACAAGTACTTCATGCTGATCCCCCCACTGGGGGAGTCACCGAAAGATGCTGTGACTCACAGTTGACCTCCAGGTCTCCTTTTTGCTTATCCTCCTCTTCCTCTGATTCCAAAGTTCTTACAGAAAGCAAGCAAGCTTAAGGTCTCAGTCATCCTCATTGTCCCTTCGGTCCATGACAGGTATGATTCCCCTTCTTCTGGTCTCATTGGAGATATCCTCCATGGATACTGGAACCCACTCAAGATCTTCTGTTTCATCCATCAGATTTCAACACCTCAGTCTCCGCGCCCTCAAACTAACCGCATGGTTAGTGTACTTCTAGTTGCAGTTAGACAGTCCAGGCTTGCTTCCCCAGTTTGTGAGATTATCTTCTTCTACCAAAAAAGTCAGCAGAAGCAAATGAAAATGATTTTCTATTTGGGCTTCCATCCAGAATATCGGCCCTTTTTCAGTTGTTCTTCTCTTTCTAACAACTCTTTTTAAAGAAGGAGCTAGTTTTTCTACTATTAAGCTTCATTAGGCAGCGATCTCTAATTTCCACTCTGGAAACAAATCCTTTTCTCTGGCTTTGTCCAGATTATGTAAAGCCTTCATGAAGGAAATATTTCTTCTCAGACCCCCAGTAAAGGATCCCTCTCCTCCCTGGGGCATTACTGTGGTCCTTCAGGGTTTAACTCTGAAGCCATTTGAGCTGACAGACAAATGCGATATGAAGTTTCTTTCTTGGAAAATCTTTTTAATAGCTATCACTTCAGCAAAAAAGAATTTCTGAGCTTCAGGCCCTATCAGCTAAGCCTCCTTACATTATTTTTCATAAGGATAGGGTGTCTCTACAGACCAATCCTTCCTTTCTACCTAAAGTGGCGACACTGAGTAACATCAAGCAGTCCATAAAACTACCAGCCTTCTTTCCAAAATTTACAAATAAGGGCGAACGTATGCTTCATCTGCTTGATGTGTACACACAATTACATTTTTACCTTCACAAGATAAAACAGTTCAGGAAGTCCCATCAGCTATTTGTATCCTTTTTCCCTAACCGCATGGGCCAGGCAGTCTCTAAATTTACACCAAGCAAATGGATTACTGATTGCATTTCACTGGTTTATTCTCAAAATAAATATCGAAATTCAGTATTTAGAGCCCATGCAGTGGAATCCTGAGAAGAGTGAAAGCTCAGAAGAGAGAAATTCAAAACCTTGAATTCTGGAGGTTTTGAATTTCACGCTTCTGAGGTTTCGCTGTGGTTATGGATTCAGGTAAGTGTGTATGTGTGTGTGTGTGTGTGTGTGTGTGTGTTAAGGGTTTTGGGTAGGGGCTGTGGTGTGTGCGTGTGTGCGAGGAGAATGTAGCTTGTGTGGTGGTGTTTTGTGTGTTTGTATGTAGTACGACCTCAGAGTGAGAATATTTAAGTAGGGGTGTGTGCAGGGGGGCTTGCCCCCCTGCTTTTATGTAGTAGAGAGCTTGTGTTTGTGTGTGGAGAGGGAGCTGTGTGTGGAGTAGAAGCACGAAATTCAAAATCTCCGGTGTACGAAATTTTGAATTTCGCGGTTCTGAGTTTTCGTGGTTTTAAATTTTCGACTTTATAGCTTCAAAGTACTGAATTTCGACATTTCAGTATTTCGAGGATATAAAGTGAATCCATATATATATATATATATATATATATATATATATCTATATATATATATATATATATGTGTGTGTCTATATATATATATATATATATATATATATATATGTATATGTATATATATATATATATATATATATGATCTGTTTTTTCTATATATATATATATATATATATATATATATATATATATATATAGGTTCATAGGTAGGTAGTAGGCTATCGGCCCTGGGGCCTGTACAAGCCCAGCCAAAAAGGTACCCTGGCTTTTGCCACCCAAGAAAATTATTTTCCTGTGCCACTGTGTAGCAGAGCCACAGAGATGATCCCCGGGGTGAATTTCCTATTTCCCATCCAATCATCAAGATTTTTCTTGGAGTGCTAATGAGAAGTTTTGTTTGATATAGCTAGGTAGCTTATTCCAGAGTATGGGAAGTTTCTGGGACAGGAATCTATCCCTCCGGCGTGTTCTGTTTATTGTGGTAATAAGGTTTAGGCCCCTAGTGCATGTAGCTCGGAGGGATTGGGATTTCTTTAGTGGAGCATGTCCAACAGTTCTGGGTTTGACATAGCTTTGTATGTTAGGCAGAGATCACCTCTGAGTAGGTGACATGCGATAGAGTAAAGCCGGAGTTTTTTGAGACCGTCTGCATAAGGCATCTTTTTGAGGCCGGTAATCCTCTCTGTGAGGTACTTCTGCGGCCTTTCAAGTTGTTGTAGATGTCTTGTGAGGTACATACCAAAATGGCATTGTACTCAATAATGGGTCTAATGAGTGATGAGTAGACGGGAACAATGACCTCTTTTTTTCTGGATGAGAAACCTTTTGTGATGTGTGCCACGTAGAAGGATGTCCTGACTACTGTGGTGATGTGATTATCAAAGGAGAGGCTACTGTCCACCTGTGTCCCAAGGTCTCTTATCACACTTTCGGTGTTAAGCATACTACTACCTATGTTGTAGTTCACGGGTACAGAGTTTTTACCAAAGGGGATGACAATGCACTTTTTGGCAGTGAGCTTGAGGCCATGGCTTTGACACCAGGCATCTGACTCAGTGAGGCCCTTTTGTAGGATGTCCACTTCGTTAGGAGTTTCGAGTATGGCTCCTAGTTTGCCGTCATCTGTGAACTTCATTAGCCAAAGACCTTCTGTATTAGCCTGTACTTCAGAGAAGTAGATACCAAACAGGAGAGGACCCAGGACTGAACTCTGTGGTACTCCACTTGTCACTGGTCTGAAGTCGGATTTGGAGTCTGCTACTTTCACAGTGTGGGTTCTGTCAGTGAGCCAGTTGGCAACCCATCTTGTGACATAGGGATTTATACGTAGTTTAGTGAGTTTACACTCCAAAGACATGCATTCATTGGATTGGACATTCTAAATTGGCTATAGCTGTGAGTGTGCATGCAGGCTTGTTGCATGGAAGAACAACCACAGCAGGGCTAGCCAACCAGTGGTGTGAGCATTGGCTTTAAATGATTGTCACAGTTGAAGTTACACCCAAAATCTATGTGTAAAAATGGGAAAAATGAGTTGTGGATGGATGGCTTGTATATCATGGGAATGGAAAAGAAACCAATACGAGGAAGAAACATGTGAGTGACCGATGGCAAGGAGGAAGACGTGAACACTCATGACAAACAGAATTTGTCTGGGTCATTAGTGGTATCTACTCTAAGTGAAAGGGTACTTCTTTTTATTATTATTATTATTATTATTATTATTATTATTATTATTATTTTGGGAAGACTGGCGGCTAGAGTTAAGCCTGATGTAGGCACACTGATTCTAAATGAGAGAACTACATGGGGTTAGGAAATGCAAATGTTTCTTTACAGACATAGCACCAGTGATTCCTTTAATTCACAAATGTTAAATTATTCACATAATTTGTACCACACTAGAACAGATGTTGTGAAGGAGGACAAGTAAGAAAGTTCAGTTTTGAGAATATAGAAGATTATATTCTCTGTAGAGGGTGTCTGAAATAGTGTGTGTGTGTGGGGATTGGGGTGGGAGTGATGTACTAGGGGAACGAGTGTGTACCTATCTCTCTCTCTGAAAACTGTTTAGAATAATGAGAGCAAAATGTTTAAATGTTGTTTGCAAGATGTTCTTTACTGCTGTCCTTTGATAATGTCTAAAAGTAAATGTGTAAAGTATTGTAACTAGAGAAACATACTACTATCTGTCTGTCTAAAGTATACAAGTTAATTTTGAATCATTACAAATATATGTAAAAATACTATTGGAACTTGTTTATTGCAAGTAATTTGGATAATATAAAAAAACGAGCATAACAAAAGTTTAATTTGGAAATCTGTAAGTTCAACTTCCACTACTTTATATTCAGAACTATTTACTTGGAAATATATCCACAGAATATTTATTACTGCACATAAAGTAATTAAATAAAATGATATGCTCTGTGACTCTGCTTGACAGGGGCACATGAACATAATTTTCTTGGGTGGCAAAAGCCAAAGTACCTTTTTGGCTAGGCTTATATAGGCCCTAGGGCCAATAGCCTAGTACCTACCTATGAACCTATCTATAATTCCAGAGTGGGGGATGGTGTTGAAAGCCTTGGCAAGATCTAGATAGGCTGTGTGAACCACCTTACCCTTGTCTGCGGCTTTGGTGATTGCTTCAAAGAAGTCTATTAGGTTTAGGAGACATGATCTGCCTTTTAGAAACCCGAACTGGGTGAGGTCCTGAGTTTGGAGATTACCAAACCCGAACTGGGTGAGGTCCTGAGTTTGGAGATTACCAATGTCTTTGTTTATAAGTTCCATGATGATATGTTCCATGAGCTTACAGACCAGGCTCGTCAGGCTAATGGGGTGGTAGTTCCTGGGGTCCGTGGTGGCTCCTCCCTTGTGGAGTGGGATAAGCATTGCTGTGCACCATTCGGCAGGCACAAAGCCTGAGGTGAGGCTATGATTGAACATGGTACTTAGGTGGGGTGCCAGTTCGGTCTATAGTTTGCATAGAACGCAGCCTGGGATGTTGTCTGGTTCCATGGATGCTGTGTTCTTGGTTTTGGAGAGTGTGGTTTTTACCTGTGCAGTCATAATTACAGGAACTTTGCATTCTTCTGGTATAGAGATGGGCTCTAGGGGGTGAGAGGGGGGTAAAGTTAGCACTGAACCTATCTGCCAGGATTTTGGCAATATCAGTTGGGTCTGTATATTTAGTGCCATTGTGCTGTAACTCAGAGCAGATCTGAGTGTTGCCATTGAGATTCTTGACATAGCTATAGAATGCTTTGTGGTTGTCTTTAGAATCAGTGGCAATTTTGTTTTTGTAACTAGCTTTGGAGGATTTTATCAGGGATCGCAGCTTCTTACTGAGGCTGACCAGGGAGCTCCTCCACTCACAGGATTTTACTCTCTCTTGCAACAGTTTCTTCCTTCTGTTGTACAGTTTTTTTTTTATGGCAGGGGACCACCAGATTGGCTTCCTTTTTTTGGAGGATAGCGTCTTGGTTCTGTATGGGATAGCACGATCCATGCACTCATGTAAGTGCTTATAAAGTGAAATTGTGTAGGATTCAGTAGTCGTAACTGTATTGTCCATCTGCATGGGTGTCATGAAGTTCACCACTTCTGTCTTAAGAAGCATGAAGTTGGCTTTGTAGAAAATTTTTGCTATGGTTTCCTTAATGGGGGGTGGGGGCAGGATGTGGATATCTAGGGTAATTAGCTTGTGGTCAGATCGGACCATGGAGGCGTTGACTTCAGGTGTGGAACACTGGTCACTCATGTTGGTAATGACTAGATCTAGGATATTGTTGCCCCTGGTGGTGGTGTGGATAAGTTGATCCAGGGCATTGGAGTTTATGAATTCCAGAAAGAGTTGAGCGAAGGAGTTGGTACATAAGTAGTTTTCCCGGTTAATGGTGGGGTAGTTGAAATCGCCCATTATTAGGGTGTTTGGTTGAACCCTGATGTTTTCTACCAAGAGGTAGTTGCACTTGGATAACCTCGGCTGCATTATGCTGAGCAACTAGCCTGGAGGTGTGGATATCCTTAATGAATATGGACACACCTCCGCCTTTGATGTTCCGGTCCAGGTTACATGGCCAAAATGTGTGGTATTAGTTGTAGCCTGGTAGTGCAGGGGTGCTCTGTGGAGCCTTGAAACCAGGTCTAAGTCACTGCACAGATATCGATGTTCTCCATTTTAAGGAGTGCCTCGAGTGAGTGAATTTTGAGATTTAGACTTCTAGCATTGAGTAGCATCACCCTCAGGTTTTGCTTGCCTGTTCCTGTTACGGTGGTGAATTTGTCATTTGAACCTTGCCTAAAAAAGGCACTATAGGGGCGGCAAGAACCTTAGCCAGTATCCGGAATCCCAGGGGTGACAGGTGCAGGCCATCTCTGGCAAAGCATCGTGGTCTGTTGGCCATGTCATCTCAGGCAGACAGATACTGGATCCCTTTAGAATGGCACCAGAAGCTTAGCCAATTGTTGACGTCAATCATTTTGCCCTTGTACTGCGGCATCATTCTGGGTGATGGCAGAATGCTACTCAAGGCTAGGGTCATACCTGCCTGGGCTACAAGATTGGAGAGCTCTTCCATGTCTCTTTTCATGTAGTCCAGGGAGGTACATCTCAGGTTGTTCACACCAACATGGACAATGACAGAGTCATATTTGTACTTGTTGTGGAGTGACCTGAGTGTGTGGGTTATGTGGCGGATCCTGGCACCCAACAGGCAGCTGACAGTAACCTTCTCCTTGTTTAGCCTGGTGAGTGGGACATCAGTGTGCCTGAATATAGAGTCACCTGTGACTAGTGTGTTGGGTATGTTGTTTTGCCTTATTGGCTGTGGTTGACTGGCACACTGAGTCTGCGGGCTATGTCTCATTTGGGTTGTGTTGGGGGGGTGGAGGATGCTTGCATTTCTGCTTTGGAGGTCTTGAGCAGATTATTATTGAGAGCCTCCGAGAATGTTTTTGTGTTTCTATGTGTGGATTTTGGTGGTGTAGATTTAGTGAGACTATGTGATGAGTGTGGTGTGGTGCAAGTGTTTACCTTCTCCTCTTGACTGTCAAGTTCAGTCTTGATTGGAGAGAGCTTTACCTCCAGTTTGGCTGATAAGTGCATCTCTCACAGGTTGTGTGGCAGGAGGAGAGGGTTGTCTGTGTACATGAGGCAATTTCTATAATGCCCCAAGATGTACAGATTCATCAGATAGACAGGAGAGAACACTGGGAGTTAACTCTCGGACATGCCTGAATAGGTTCATACGTAGGTACTAGGCTATTGGCCCTAGGGCCTATATAAGCCTAGCCAAAAATGTACCCTGGCTTTCGCCACCCAAAAAAAATATTTTCCTGTGCCCCTGTCAAGCAGAGCCACAGAACTGATCCCCGGGGTGAATTTTCTATCTCCCATCCAATCATCAAGATTTTTCTTGAAGAGTGCTAATGAGGAGCTCTGTTTGACATAGATAGGTAGTCTGTTCCAGAGTATGGGAAGTCTCTGGGACAGGAATCTATCCCTCCAGCATGTTCTGTTTATTGTGGTGACAAGGTTTAGGTCCCTAGAGCGTGTAGCTCGGAGGGATTGGGATTTTTTTAAGCGGAGCATGTCCAACAGCTCTGGGTTTGACATAGCTTTCTATGTTAGGCAGAGATAGCCTCTGAGTAGGCGATATGCGACAAAGTAAAGCTGGAGTTTTTTGAGATGGTCTCCGTAGGGCATCTGTTTGAGGCCAGTAATCCTCTTTGTGAGGTATTTCTGTGGCCTTTCCAGTTGTTGTAGATGTCTTGTGAGCTACATACCATTCCTGGATGAGAAACCTTTTCTGATGAGGTGAGCCATGTAGAAGGATTTCCTGACCACTGTGGCGATATGATTATCAAAGGAGAGACTACTGTCCACCTGTGTCCCAAGGTCTCATCACATTTTCAGCGTTAAGTAGACTACCAGCTATGTGGTAGTTCATGGGTACAGAGTTTTTACCAAAGGGGATGACAGTACACTTTTTGCCATTGAGCTTCAGACCATGGCTTTGACACCAGGCATCTGTCTCATTAAGGCCCTTTTGTAGTATGTCCACATTGTTAGGAGTTTCGATTATGGCTCCTAGTTTGCAGTCATCTGCAGACTTTGTTAGGTCATGTGCAGACTTTGTTAGCCAAAGACCTTCTGTGTTAGCCTGTACTTCAGAGAAGTAGATACCAAACAGGAGAGGACCCAGGACTGAACCCTGTGGTACTCCACTTGTCACTGGTCTTATGTCGGACTGAAGTCGGACTAAAGTCAGAAAAAGAAACTAGATAAGTGAGGAAAGTGAGTACAAGAGCTGTTTTTCTCTAAGCAAGTGAGGAAAGTAAGTACCAAAACTGTTTCCTCTAGGTAATGAGGAAGGTTGAGTGCTGTAGTAATTAGTAGGTTATTTAGTGCTTACAAGTTTTGAACAAGTGCTGATCACGAATAAGCAAATTAAAGCGCTAAAACTAAGAATCTTTATCTGGTCTAAACTAGTTACAGGAAAGGGGGGAAACAAGTGCAAATGCGGGCTTTTAAAGCATAAAGTTGAGAGAGATGGAAAAACTGCCCAAATGGCCAATAACTACAATTTCTGGGCCAGAACCACTCCTTATAAGGTAGATAGGTTACCTAGTGCTTACCACTCCCACTGATAAGCTAGAAGGCTTCCCTCCAACACAGAAAGCTTGGGGGGGGGGGGGCTCAGAAGCTTGTATACAGTCCTGGCTGGATACAGCAAATCTGAATTTGGACTACACTAGTTACAGGAAAGGTAATTTTTTTTAATATATATACAGAAAAGTAGCTAAAACAGTAGTAAAAACCATTCAAATGCAGGGCAAGCTAGCACACGACTATGTAGCAATGTTAGACCAAACAGTTTAAAAATGCAATTAAATTAAAAATGACTAAAAACAAGTGCAGAAGGAGTCTATTAGGTAGAATGAGTTAAAGAAATGGGACTGGGGGAGTGTCCCAGATCAAATCTACAGTGGGGGCGGGCAACTGCAAAAGCCGCCAAATGTAAACAACAAGACAGGAACACGGAGGGTGGGTATGGGAAAACCAACACCTTCAGCAGAGATCTGAAAAACTATACAGTGAAGCAAAAATAACAGTGCACAACTCTGAAGTCAGCCAGCAGTGATATAAAATTAGTCAAACAATTACCAGTACACAACTCTGAAGTGCCAGAAAAATATACTCAGCTCTGTATATCTCCAGTTAGTTTGAAGAGCACTCTGTCAGGACACAGGAAGGCTCCACCAATGATATGCAGGATGTTATTAAGAGGGTCTAATTTTATGCAAGTAATCCTTGACATAGATAACACACAGTATGTAAAACCAGTTATACCAACTTAAGACACAGAGAAATAGGGGAAAAACACATTCAGCAGAGATCTGAAAAAATATACAATGAAGCAAAAATAACAGTGCACAACTCTGAAGTCAGCCAGCAATGATGTAAAATTAGTCAAACAACAGTTACTAGTACACAACTCTGAAATGCCAGAAAAATATACTCAGCTCTGTATATCTCCAGATAGTCTGAAGAGCACTCTGTCAGGACACAGGAAGGCTCCAGCAAGGACATGCAGGCTGTTACTAAGAGGGTCTAATTTTATGCAAGTAATTCTTGAGATAGTCCGATACACAGGATGTAAAACCAGTTATACCAACTTAAGACACAGAGAAATATTGGGAGGGGGGAAAACACCTTCAGCAGAGATCTGAAAAACTATACAGTGAAGCAAAAATAACAGTGCACAACTCTGAAGTCAGCCGGCAATAATATAAAATTAGTCAAACAACAATTACCAGTAGACAACTCTGAAGTGGCTCCAGCAGTGTATATATATATATATATATATATATATATATATATATATATATATATATATATATATATATATATATATATAGATAGATATATAGATATAGGGATATAGATCTGTGTAAATACACACACACACACACACACACACACACACACACACACACACACACACATATATATATATATATATATATATATATATATATATATATACATATATATATATATATTAAAAAGAACTAAAACTAAATAAACAATAAACTTCTATGACTTAGAGGAAAAAGCATCCGAAGCCAAACAGATATTGAGCGCTTTTAGTCAGTTCAGTATGGTACACTAAATTTAACTAATACTTAGATTTAGTTTTCATCAGAGTAGCTCTCAAACAGATAGAGCCCTTAGTTCCCCCTTCCTATAAGCAAAGACATGAACTCTGTTAGACACATTATTGACAGGAATTGGGATATCATTTCCAGCAAGAGGGACATCTGTGCCACTCTTGGGACAAGCCTGTCTTCTATAAGAAAACCAAAACTCTGAGGTGTTATTTTGAGAGGAATGAACCACCCCTTTTATTTAAATTGCCTAATGATGAAGAGAAACCCCCAGGCATGTTTACTTGCGGGGATTGCATTACATGGCAATACATCCGCCCGGGCAAGGACTACATTTTTATACATTGTAGCTTTAAAATAGTTTTCACTGTGTACTATGATTTCCCCAGCTGTAATGTGGTTTACACAGGGATTTGTGATACCTATGATTTGTTTTACATAGAAAAAAGTTATAGAAAACTGTCAGACTACATTAAAGAGCATACTGCGGCTATTAGATTCAGGGATCACAGAAATGTTTTAAGTAAACACAGTTCTTTTTGAATTGATTTCTTTTGTTTCAATTTCATTGGTTTGGAACAGCTAGATGTTTTTTATGGTGACTGTGACTCATTGCTGGAGATCCGTGAGCTCAAGTAGCAGCTTCTTTTAAATGCTAAAGCTGCACCAGGTATCAAC
>NC_056733.1:1756782630-1756800130 GCF_019279795.1 Protopterus annectens | reverse complement strand
CCGAATATGATGGCTATGCTGCTTTTGGCACAAAGCCCTTCAGAGCAGAAAGGACAGACTAATCTTAAATGGTTTTCTTGCTTCATCAACTAAATTGCTGGCTTCTCCAAATTCTTCTACTCTGAGGGGAAAAAAAAGAGAGAGAGAGAGAGAAGCTCCGAAGCTGAAGAACCCTATTCTCGAAAGTAAGATTCCCTACGAAGGTTTTAAGAGACCTAAGAAATGGTGCCTGGACTCCACAGCCTCCACTGGTCTGACACAGAAACCTTCAAAATATTTGTATTCAAGCCTCAATTCTGATCACTATCTCCACCTCATCTCTTTTCTCTGGAGCTGATTACTTCTTAACTCCATTCTCCCATTTTACAACTGATCCAGGGAATCTTCAGTTGCATCTTCCAGATTTGCGCACTGTTCAAGGAGCCTCACCGAAATTGGCTTTGACAGAATGATGTGGAGGTTTCTTCGGATACAGACAATTGGGGATCCTCCTGACTCCATCACCTCTGTTAGGGTCAAGAATATCACCATCGACTCCCCCTTTACAATGCCATTGCTGGTGTACCCTTCAGAACTGAAGCCCTTGGATCAGAGCATCTGCGGAGCACCTATGATGATGTCAATAGTTCCTGCTACTTTGGCCCCAACTATCACCCAGTCTTTCTTGTCTCCAACTTGGTTGGATCAAGACAGGCATTGGAGTTGAAGCCTTAGGGCTATTGTTCTGAGAGATTGGTTGATTCTGAAGCTGTCAGAGCCATCCCTTCCTCGGGACTTCCCCTTCATCTTGGAGTGTTGGCTTTCAGTAGATTGGCTCAAGCATCAGCCTTGGAGCAGAGATGAGTTGTTGGGTTCTGTCTCTGTTCCACCTGTTGGAGAAACTGTCTCTGCTCCAGTTTCCTCCATGGCTTTTGAGACCTTCCAGCAGGTCCTCTCAGAGTCATGAGAAAAGATGCGTCCATCTTATTTGAATCTGATCCAGCATCAAACTTGTTCTGCTCCAAAATTCACTCCTTCTCATTGTCAGGGACAGCCAGCTTCCAAGATCCTTGGGAAAGTTTTCTTTTTGAGCTCCCAGTCTGATTCATAGCAGTCAGCAGATATTCTCTAAAGAGAGGTACATAGAAAACAGATTTGTCAATGGAAGCATTTGTCTCCATCTCTGGAATCCCAATTTGGGTGAAGGAAAGAGCTCTCCTAGACCCCCCCCTTTGGAGATTTCTCTTTTGGGATAATCCTAAACCTGGTGAAACAGAGAGGTGCTTGGTAAATAAATATGCCTTCCCTGGAAGAATCCATTTTCATGGAGGTCTTTGGAGCTGGCTTTTGTACTACCTGGGTAGTTCCTCTCCCTGATCCTCTCATTGACTTGGTAGCACAGAGCATCTGGAAAGAGCCTGATAGAGCAGAGCCAGTACCTAAGAAGTCAAACAAGATTCTAGCTGCCGCAAAAGACAGAGCTCATTGCAGTAAAAGTTCCATCTTTGTAGCAGTAGCCATGAAGAAAGAACTCTCCGAAGAGAACTCATTTGTCCATCCCCTAAGAGAAATCCAGGGTTTTGGATAGATATGGAAAATAGACATACACTTTAGTGACTTTTCCTCCAAGAGCTCTGAACTACCTTACTCACATGATTTGATTCTAAAGAGAATTGAGCAAGATTATTAGCAATTCTCCTTTAGTTTATTTGTCAGGGGATATCCAGAAGACCATGGAATCCCAGCTTATCTATCTTATCTTCTATTTCTAATGTTTCCATTTGCCTGCTTTCAAATTTGGCCAATGGGACAGCCAGGCCAGCAGGTACTGGCACAGCCATACTCTGCCATACCTGGATGTGGTTGTGTGATTTTACAAGGCTTTAAGACATCATTCATTAACTTCCCATTTGATGGTACCACCTTGATTGGCCCAAAGGTTAAATAAATACTGGAAGCGAACAGGATGTTAAGACAGTTTCTGCCATTGGAATCTGCTTCTCTACTCCTCAAAGAACCTTGTGTGGGAATTAAGGATGGAAGATGATGTGGTTCTGGAAATTGCAGGGTTCTAACTAGGACATTTCTTTGGAAAGACACCTGCCCGTCTGCCGAGGAGGGGGTAATTTTAATGAATGTCACGCTAGGGGCAGGCGTGGTCCACAAAACCAAGAATTTTACAGACCGTTCTCCAAGAAGTCCTTTCAGTGCTCATGAAGTGTTGCCCAACTGCTGCTCTCAGAGGCGGCCTGGGGCGCTTATCTCTACATCCTTAAATTTGATATGGCCATCAATTGCATTTTGTGGGTGGTAAGGATAATAACCAGAGGATACTCAAGTCCATAACCTCCTCTGAATCCAGCAAGCAAACAGCAGCAAAATGACAAGAAACTGCCAAGTAATCCCAAAGCTCTTTTTATAAGCCAAAAATTCTCTTAGCGCCTCGGCAAACAACCTTTACAGAGTAAAACAGTAACACATAAACAATGTTCCTTGTATATTAACTTCAATTAAAAGTTAATTACATCAATAGCCCCATAAATAGGTTATTAACATATTAGAACATTTTCATTAGATAACGTCCTTCCAGCTACACTAAATTTAAACCCCTGGGAACCAAGGTATCATATTTCAATATAAGAACAGTTTCCTTATACAGTAACTTCTTTTTAATACTCTCAGTTTCAATTGAGGCACAATAAACTTGATCTAATACTGTTGCTAAAAGGCCACTTTCATCCCCCTGATGGCAATCATAAAAATGAGCAGCAACTGGGCATTCCATCCTAGCCTTTCTAATATCTCTAAGATGCTCTTGTAACCACATATTAAAGTCCCTCGTGCTCTCCCCTATATGGAATTTGTTATCGGGACACTTAAGGGCATAGATTATTTTAACTGAGTTACAACTAAAGCTATGTTTGGCCTCATATTTACAACCATTAATATCCCCAAGTGTGATGCAACAAAATTGCAACTGCAGCATTTCCCACATGTACTGGTTCCTTTAAGTGAAAGACTAGCATTGACAGTCACCACAGGTGGAATAAACCTCCCATGGACAAGCATATCACTAATGTTTCTTCCCCTTTTAAATGCAATAGCTGGGGCATTTTCTAATAAATTACAAAAGTCATTATGTTAAACCAAAAAGCCCTAATAATATTTTAACACCTTTATCGCTTCAAAACTGAAGAGACTATAGGTAGTCACAAAATATATTATTTTATTATTATTACTGTCTTCCAATATTTTAAATCCCCCCTTGGGTATATAAATATGTTGTCTATTATACCTAACCCTCATTATATCTTGAATATTAACATTCAGTTTACTTTCATACCCCCTACTAATAAGCATATTTTTTGTAAACTCTGACTCCTGAAGAAATTCCTTTTCATCATTACAAAGTCTCTGTAACCTAAGAAACTCACCGTATGGGAGTGCTGATATAGTATGAGAAGGATGATAACTCCGCCTATTCAAATACTGATTGCCATCAATGAACTTCCTATGAACTCTAGTATGGATAGTCTTCTCATCCAGGCCTTCTAATGAAACATCTAAAAATGTCACCTTATGACCCACACTTCGATCATTACATTTCAAATTAAATCTGTTTGTTATGCAATGTAAATAATCAGTAAAATCACCAACCAGATCATAACCCCCATCACATAAAAATATAAGGTCATCATTGAGTCTAAAATATTTAACCACATATTTCAAAAAAAACTCCAAAACATAAAAATACTGAAACTCAAACCCATAAATAAATTGCCGTACATAGGGGCAAATGATGCCCCCATTGCAATGCCTTGCAGTTGTTGATACAATATGCCATTAAACTCAAAATAATTATTAACTAAAAAAAATTAATCAATTCCTTTATATACATTGACTGTCACCCAAAATATAAGAAAGAGCTTCTAGCCCAAATTTGTGTTGTATGTTAGTATACAAACTCACAGCAGTTATCCAAAACATTCCCTTCTTCCAAACTATATTAGAGGTTTTATCCAAAAAACAAAGTGTCTTTAACATAAGACTCTAATCTCATAACATAGGGAAGTAAATAACTATGTAAAAATAAACCCATATTGTGGGTAAAATAATTTCTGGCAGATACAATAGGCCATCCATGAGGATTAACTAAATATTTGTGAATTTTCGGTAAACAATAAAAATAAGCCATACCATAAGAACCAGTATTAATTTTTTTATATATATATATATGTCCTCTCTTGAAAAATAGCTTAACATATAACCTTTGTAAACCAATTCCTTAAATTCCACCTGAGCGGAACAATATTTATTAATGTCCACAGCACTATAAACTTTCATATCATTCAAATGCTGCAGACACATATTCAAATATTGACACACATTTAATACAACCAATTTATTGTCCTTGTCAGAGGGTTTAAATATCAGTTCTCTCATTACTCAGGGCAAGCAATGCCTTCCATTCGTTTTTAGCCAAATTAAAATTGACTTTATGAATATCCTCAATAAACTGCTTATATTTACACTCCGCCCCATAATTAACCATAGAAGAAAACTGTTGCAGTGCTTCATGGTTAAAGGGTGGCATAAAATTGTTCTTACACTTCACATTGGATGTACTCAAAGGGCAATAAGCATTAACAGCTAATTCCGAATCACAAGTATAAAAAAATTAATTCATATCAGCATCCAAATCAATAACATCAATATTTAAAGTCATAAATGCATTCAAAAAATATGACTTCAGTTCCTTACTAATTTAAAAATATCCCCTTCAAAAGATAAAGTCATGGTAAGGCAGTTGGCACAAATTTAAGGCCACAATTCAGTACTGAAAGTTCATCCTCTGCCAAAACATAACCAGACAAATTAACTACATAGTTCCAGCTCAAAACACATTCATCTTTAATGTCATTCATGACATTTCCCTCGCTTATTTTGTTTGTACTGTCCCTCCCCTGAAATCCCAGCATTAAAGTCATTGCCTCTTTGGTATTTTTTTACGTTATTGTGTCATCCCTCACCTGTACGAAAAGTCCTTGTAACTGTCCAGGATTATGTGCTACAGGGAGGGGAGGGAACTCATCATCTTCCCATTCAGTCAACGTAGCATTTCCATCCGATGAAGTAAAGGAAAAACCCTGTCCACGGCCATCTACTTGTTGCTTCTGAAAACTCACATGACGACGGGCTTTACTCTGATTGGTTCCTTTGACAAAAGCCCATTTGTTCTCATAGTTCTTGAGATCTCTATGTATTTTACCCTTCTTCCGGTCCACAATACTGTCTTCAAAACCACACAAATGATCCTTGATATCAGCAAGAAAATTATGCAGGCGAACAGGACCCGATTTTGAAGAAATAGCTGAATTCATAGAAATGACCTGTTCCTTGATATGTTTCTGTTTAAGCAAGTCCCATTCTATGAGGATATTGATCCATTCCATAGAACAACGGTGGGCTGCTGCAACCCACCTTACCTGGAATCTTTGATCCTCTTCACTATTTGAATCAAACGGTATAGAAGGATCTTTAATTCCCTAGGAGCAACATCAAGATTGACGTATCATTGGAAGCTCTGTATGTTCAAAAAAAGAGAAGCCTCTTTAAATACCAGTTTTTCAAGCTGTTCTAGGAGGCCCTGAGTTTCTGTGGAAACTTTAGATGTAGAGCGCATGCCAATAGAAATAAAAGGATTACTACCCCTCTGTCTTCCATCATTCTCAATTCTTTCCAACAGTTTGTTACACACATTTTTACCTGGGTTGCCACCAGTCTCTATACAATTCATGTGCTCATTACCAGTCACAATAAAACTGTCCATTTAGCTCGGACTGGTATCCATATTCTTCTTCTTTCGGCTTTTTCCCGGTTAGGGGTTGTTACAAGGATCACCTGTCCGCTCATGATTGGCAGTGGAGTTTTTACAGTGTCAAGTTGCCAGCCTGGCGCCCAACCTTCCACAGAACGCACACACATGCATGCACTCACACCTAAGGCCAATTTAGAGTATCCAGCCCATCTATAGCATGTCTTTGGGATGTGGGAGGAAACCGGAACACTCGAAGAAAACCCACGCAACCACAGTGAGGACATGCAGACTCCGCACAGAAGGCATCCCAGCCAAGGATCGAACCAGAGAACTGACTGGTATCCATATTAGCTTCCTGAAATATCCTAGAGAAGTATGTATCAGGATCACTGGCCATAAAGATAAAACCAAAATCACCTCTGAATCAAGTAAGCAAACAACAGCAAAATGGCAAGAAACAGCCAAGTAATCCCAAAACTCTTTTAATAAGCCAAAAATTCTCTTAGCGCTTTGGCAAACAGCCTTTACAAAGTGAAACAGTTACCCAGTTCCATTTCTAAATGCTTCATGTAAAATCTAAGATTCCCTTAGTGCCACTCAGTCAGTTGGAGTCCACAGCAGCAGAAGTACAGAAGCTGTTGGAGAAAAAGAATTTCATCTAGCAGGTCCACTAGACGAGGCAGGATCCTGTGCCTACTGCAGGTTCTTGTTAGTTCCAAAGAAGACAGGAGACTTAAAGGAAATATTGGACCATAGTCATTTAAACCAGTATGTGAATGGACAAAATTCTGGATCGTCATGGTAAGTCCATTTTACTTCTACTTAGAAAGGACGAGTGAATGTGTACAATAAATCACCATGATGCCTCTTATGTAAAGTTAGACAGATGTTCCAGGAGATTTCTGTGTTTCAGGCTGGGACCCCATCACTTCAAATTCAGAGCTTTGCCCTTTGGTCTCATCACAGCCACTCAAGTGTATACCAGATGCATGGCAGCAGTGACAGTCTGCCTTACACTGCAGGATTTCTAGGTGTTCCTGTACTTCGACAATCAGTTGTTCACTGCTATGACTAGGGATCCCATTAACTCTTCATCGGGACCTCTTACTTCAGGTACTTAACAGCTTGGGGGTTATGGTCAGTCTACAGAAGAGTAATCTTGTCACCAACTCCGTCCTTAGAATTTATCAGATGCTACCTGAACATTACAACACAGACAAGCTACCCTACCACAACACAGGATTCTATCCATCTGGCAATCAGCAGTCCAGGTCCTATCCAATCCATTACCAACAGCATGGCTAATTCTAAAACTTCTAGGGGTTATGGTGTCAGCCATTATCCTGGTTCCTATGTGCCAATTTTATATGAGGGTTCTACAGTGGATTCTTTCAGTCCAGTGGTCACAGCTTCACCACCCTGATCAGGCTGACCACAGTGTGTGGAATCCACATAAAATGGTGGATCACTTCCACAGAATTGTTACCATGTCACCGATTTTCACTACTTCCTCCTATAGCAGTAGGTACCTTCAGAAAATTCCCTTTTAGGATGGGAGGGCAATACAGGGGGAAGATGGCCCAATGTACTTTGACACCCTTAGAGACCAGCCTACACATTAAAGTCCTTTTGGCATTGCAGGCATTTCAGGGCTCTGTTCCAGTGGGTGTGAGTGCATTTCAGATGGACAATATGTCAGTGGTCTGGTACAGCAGGGCAGAGCCATATCTTTCCCAGTATCAGTGGTAGCTCATGATATTGGACCGCAGCCCCCCCCCAGCTGTAAACCAAAATCCCGAATTGCACACATGCATGTGTGCTTAGAAACTTGAATCTGGACTGCTGCTTAACCAGTCTGGATTCTGGAAGGAGGCAGCAGTCTGCAGATGCCCCAGAAGTCTATGC
The DNA here is from genome assembly GCF_019279795.1 of Protopterus annectens. NCBI lineage: Eukaryota > Metazoa > Chordata > Ceratodontiformes > Protopteridae > Protopterus > Protopterus annectens. The sequence continues at coordinate 1,756,792,428 of NC_056733.1, read as the reverse complement.
AGTTACAACTGCATAGACTGGAAGGGGATTGGACTGCAAGGTCTGCAGTCTCAGAACAAGCACCGAGAAACAGGAAGGAAGGAGAGCCGAGAAACCGGAACTTGCGTGAATGCATTCTGGCACCCTGTACTATTGAACTGCTGCTAGACACAGGAGGGACTTCAAGGATACAGGTACTATTGAACTGGTGTGTGTGCGCGTGCGTGTGTGTGTGTGTCCATCCGCACGCGAGCATACGTTTGTGTAGGTATATCCACATTTGTTAAATTAATGCCTGTAAGCAGTGTTTTTACATCATGCAGCTCCTGACTTGTCTATAAATGAATATGCTTTTCTGTTTGTGCAAGTGAAAGCTTTTAACTGTTATGTCAGTCAGTCATCCTATATATTTAAAGTGTTTATACTGTCTTAACTGCGGTGGCGGTGCTGCGGTAGCGTTGTCGCCTCACAGTAAGACGTCCTGTTCGATTCTCAGCTAGCACGTCTTCTGTGTGGAGATGTGCGTGAATGGGCGTACTTTAGTTGAAGGTTGTGCGTCAGGGCCAGCAACTCGGCATGTAAAAATCTACTGCCAATCATTAGCAGACCGGAGTTCCGCTGTGGCGACCCCTAACAGGGAAAAAGCCGAAAGACACAACATACTGTCTTAAACGAAGAAAAAACTAGAAGGCAACTTTCACTTATATATCTGTATTGATCTGTCTTGCTTTTTGTTCTGGTACCCCTATAATGCACGTAATGTATAAACTTAGTAATTTGTACTGCTGATTTTAATCATAATTTTTGGAAATATGCTTGTGAGTTGTATGCCGAGCTTTAATCCAGACTATTTCCCATAAGGTGACGATCTGTTCCTTCTATAGGGTGAGCAGTTTATGCTTGGCAATGCACTGTTCATCGCTAAGAAACATGATACTTACCCTAAGCAGCTAATACAAAGGACTATGAGAAATATGATTGATCAGCTTGGTTTTCAAGGTCAGAATATTGAAATGGCTTACAGAAGGAATGAAACATGAGATTTTAATGTGTCCAGATATATCACAAGCTTTTTAAAAGGATCAGTTTAAATTACAGCTGAGAAGTATCATAGCCACAGAATAGCTGCTCTAACAGCTCACAGTTGTGGCATGCAGGTAATGTGTTTTTTTTTTTTTTTTTTCGAATACATGAACATTACTGTTTAGGTATGTAAAATGCTTATGGTTGCTCTGGAATTTGTCTGTAGCTTCCAGTAGCTATGGTTTGTTTGCTCATTCCATGGCACAGAGGAAAAAAGTCCTATTAACAGCCAAGATCACTAATCAGAAAAACTAGGTCCAGCAGGAGCAGATATGGAAGGGGGGGGGGGGGAGTACAGATAACATTAATGCAGACATCTTCGGAATATTTGGGTATATGGCAGAGCAAAATTATCTGAGGACATGACTGAGTGTATCTGCAGAAGCCATCTAATCATGATATAGAAGATCACTAATGCCTTTCTAGAGCACAAATACGCAAGTCATCTGATAGAGGACAGCTTCAGAACACATCCTGAACTGTCAATGATATCTGCACATTGCAATATTCAAAAGTCTCTTAATGAAACCGTTGAGAGGAGAGATTGGGTGAATATGGTAATTTAGAATGAGATAGATGGTCAGGTATATACAGATTAAAAAAATGCATGTAACGATTTAAGTCTTACCCGGTAAAATCCATGTCTTTTATACAACATACTTTGCAGAAATACTTGATTTAGTTGTGCTTAAGGCAATTTCTGCTTAAGACAAAGAATTATTTCTGAGGTTGTTTAATTGAAGATAATTGAGCAGGCCATTAATGCACTAGATTACAAAATCTGGCGTATGATTTTCTGAATTATGTGCCCCTAGAAATGTCAGAACATATACATAAGCAATTAATCATTAATAAGGAAAGGAATTCAATTCTGCCATTATAATAATTCACACAAATGTTGCACCAAAAATCCTGCCCGTGAATACTTTAAAAGCTAAGTAAAAATGTCCTTCTTTTATGACATATTGTGAAATTTACATGAGGCACACAAAGTTTTGAATATAACAGCTACTTCCCACTTGATACCATATAAACTTAGATCAAAGACTTCCTAAAGTGCACTGCTGTAATAAAAAAATACTGTCTCTAAATCTGCAGTGTTGCTGTGATGATGTGTAATAAACCTGGTGATTAACTACTATATTTTAAGTTAAAAAGCAGGCAGAATAACAGACCACGCATTCTGGTTATTCATAAGTCAGGGAGATGAATGCAGTGATCTCATAACTTTTTTAGCTATATGACCTGGGTCAAATTGTATACATTTTGGAAATAAGTTATGCAAGGTACAGAATCACATCGCTTATAAAAAGTCATGTTCGATATCAGTAACAGGCAGTAGGTTGAAGTGTCATTAATAGATGAAGGATGTTTAGCAAGAGCAAATAAGCTTAAGTCCTAGTCTACAATAGTTGTGTCTGTTCCCTTCAGATAATCTGGATCATGCCTCACAGCTTGCAAAAAGGCTGTTAATCCCTGTGGTGAGACAGAATACCTCAGCTGTGAGGAACATTCAGATCTTCTGAAAGAAAAAAACATTAAAAACAGCAAAATCTGATAGCCATTCAGAATGCAAGCATAAACAGAGATGACACGGGAGGGACTTCAAGGATACAGGTACTATTGAACTGGTGTGTGTGTGTGAAATGCCCCAGTTGATTTATACTGGTGGCTAGAGAGAATTTAGGATACCTGGTGGTGGTTGGGTGCAGGTAGCAAGAGCCTGAATTCCCTACCCACCACCATTTGTGAAAATTTAGCAGATTTTTGCCTCCTGATTTTCTTCTGTTCTGTTCCCCATAAAATCTGTTGTTTCTGGATTTTTAATTCATTAAGTAGTTGATGGTGCAGTGGTAGGATTGTTGCCTCACAGCTAGAGGTTCTCTCGTTTGGTTCTTGGCTGGGATGCCTTCTGTGTGGAGTCTGCATGTCCTCCCTGTGTTTGTGTGGGTTTCCTCTGAGTGCTCTGGTGTCCTCCCATGTTACAAAGACATGTTTCTCCCTGGACCTCTGCTGAAAATTGGCATCTGATGTTGTAAATCTTTTGTTCATACATTACAGATTGGACCTCGGTTCTGTCTTCGGAACCGATATAGCCAATTTCCAGCTCGCGCAAGCCAAAAACTCTCAGCTAAGAACCTACCCACAGTGCCCCCTCCTAGATACTTCAGATCTTGTTTGCCACGTTCCTAGTCAGACGTGTTAGCCATCTATCTCAAAGCTAAGTAGTAAATTGTTGATTTTATGACAGTTTTTTCTTCTAAATTACTAAAGTTTTAGTCAAGTTAGCCTTTTTTCACTGTTGCCTATAACCTAGGCCTATTTCCTACCCTTTTCCTTGGTAATTTAATTTTTTACTATTTTTGTTACTGTCCCTCTCTCCTGTCTTTGTCAGGCCTTCACTTTTTACTAGTGATATTCCGTAACTAACATCACTGGTATTTATTATTTTATCTTTTAAAGATTTTTATTATTATTATTATTGTTATTATATATATTGTATCTTATTCTTTCTATAGCATTGTTTTCCTTACCATGTCAGACAAAGCTAAGTTGGGTTTTAAACAGTGTGACAAGTGTGGACGTAAGATGCCTAACTCAGATGCACATGTCCATTGTGTCTTCTGTTTAGGCATGGATCATATTAAAGCTGATTGTGACATTTGTACCAGTTGTAGTAATCGGACACTAGCAGAATGTAAGAATAAACTTATTTTAAAAAGGTTACTCAAGACAGCCTTCTTGGAGGCTCTATCTGGATCGGCGGTCTCACCTCCTCCTAAGACCAAAAAATATAAGGAAAAACAGAGTCACTCGGTTCCTGCATCCCTGTCAGTCACGGAACTGAGTCGGCTCCGTGCTTCACCAGCGCCCTCGGTGCATACCTCGTCGGCACCAGCATTTGTGTCCTCTCCCTTGGTGCCGACCATGGTGTTCATTCCTATTTCGGTCCCAACCATGGCACCACTGACTTTGGTGCCATCCTTAGTTCCCACATTGGCTTCGATGACTGTACATACCTCGGCACCATCGGCTCCAAAATTAGAATACCTGCCAAGGACAAGATATTCTCCAATTTAAGACCCTTTCTTGGGGCAGAGGTTTAGTCCCTTTTTAGAAAGACCTGATTCCCCTTCAGCAGCCTCCTTTAGATCCACTAGGAATTTTTCTGAACTAGACCTCTTGTGGGTTGTGGATCAGATTGTGGTAGCTAGGGGATTGCACATTCCAGCTAGACCTTCCGTCCCTCCTGGCTCGGAATTCTTTACCTCATCTTCCCCTGCTTATCCTCCTCCATCATCCTCCCCTGTTCTCGGTACCGATGTCCACTTCAGTACATACTGTCTCGGCTCCAGCAACAGTGTCTACCCTGTCGGCACCGGCCACCCTTGCTGCATCAGCTGCGATGGAGCCAATGCTTTCTCAAAGTGGTGCTTGGACCATCCGTACCTTGGTACCTAATCCGGCGCCTATTTTATCGCTGGCACCATCTATGTCCATGGCTCCGACGGCTTCCAGTTCTCTCGGAGCCCCTCAACTGGAGGTGGGCTCGAGTGGGCCTGCTGTACAGGTGATGGAAAGGGCCCTTCATTCCGAAGGCTCACAGCCAGCACCTAGGACACCAGTATCAGAAACCTCCCCTAGCATGCTCCTCTCCAAACCTGCTATGTCGGATACCTGGGCACAGGAGTCACAAGAATCCCCTGTGACGGGAACCCCTTCTCCGGAGTCTTCCTCTGAAGATCCCACTGGAGAGCCACCCCGGAAGAAACGGTGCAAGAGTAAGCACCTTGACTCCCCGGAGGAATCTATCGCAGAAGACACTGATTGTGATGAGGGAGAAGGGTCCCCACACTCTCCCCCTGATGACGTTTTGTTTGGAGACGTTCTCGAAATCCTCAAAGAGCAGGGGGAATGGAAGTCCTCTAACCCTTGTTCTGAGGAATCTGTGTTTCTGCAGGCCTTCCGAGCCCGGCCATCTACTTCCTGGGTGACCCCACCAGCAGATGATATTGTTAAACTAATTGTACAGTATGCTTGGAAGGCCCCGGACAATGTAGAACCTGTCCCCCGGAGGCCGGACAAAATTTTATCTACACCTGAAGACCAGCCCCATTGGACCAAGCAGCTGACAGTTGATTCTATGGTCATGGCGGTGGCCACCAAGAGGGAACTGGCAGAAGATAGTTCTGTGGTCCATTCTCCAAACAGGGAGTCCCAGACCATGGACAGATTAGGGAAGCAGACCTATGCGTCAGCGACCTTCGCCATTTGGTCGCTGAATTATCTGGCACACTTTACTTGACTCCAGAGAGACCTAATTTCTGAAATGTCTTCCTCTTTGGTGGGGGTACTGCCTAGTGAGGTTCATGACACTGTAGCCTCTCAGCTAGCTACCCTTGAATGCATCTCGAACTCCTCAATGCATTTGATATCTCACACCACCGAGGGGACAGCTTGAGCTGCCGCATCTGGTGTTGTCATGAGACTTAATGCTTGGATGCGATTGTGTGACTTCGCAGACCCCTTTAAATCTTCCTTCATCAATCCACCTGTCTATGAATCTGCACTTTTCGGACCCAAGGTACAAGACCCACTTGCACGTAGTAAGAAAGATGGAAAGACATTGTCTGCTGTGGGCATATGCTTTTCCAACCCCCAAAGGTCCTACTCCAGGAACCAGAAGGGAGGAAAGATGTGGTTCAAGAAATCCCAAGGATATTTCATGACACTCGTGAATAATCCCCACAGGGGAGGGGGTAACACATATGGAAGACACCCTTTTCGGGGTAGAGGGGGTCCACATAACCAGGGAGCCCGAGATTCTTTCTCCGGCAGACCCTACCTGCACCCCTGAGCAGCGGCCCGATTGCTTTCCTTTGGAAGCAGTTGGGGGTCATTTTTCTCTGCATCTACCAGCCTGGCATCTTATTACTACCGATGTGCGGGTGCAGAGAATAATATCCAGAATCTACCAAATACCATTTTACGTAACTCCCAGACCCGTCAAATGAATCCCCGATGTACCACTCAATCAGAGGGAATTAGCAGCCTTAGAAATAGAAAAACTGCTAAGAAAAATAGTCATCCAACCAGTTCCACCAGAACAGACAGGATCTGGGTTTTACTCGAGGTTATTTTTAGTGCCAAAAAAGACAGGGGACTGGAGACCAATCCTGGATCTCAGCCTACTGAACAAATTTATTAAACCTCAAAAATTCCAGATGGTCACATTACAGTCCATTCTTCCTTTCCTAGGGAGGGACAATTGGGTGTGCTCTATATACCTACAGGATGTGTAATACCACATAAAGATGGATCACCGCTCCTGGAGGTTTCTCCTCTTCCAGCTGGAAGACGGTCACTACCAGTTTAGGGCACTGCCATTCTCTCGACAGCCCCCTGAGTGTTCACCAAATGTATGGCAGTTTTGGTAGCCCATCTTCGACTACTAGGATTCCAGGTGTTTCCCTATCTAGACAACTGGCTCCTTACTGCCCCGATCAGGAATCTCCTAGTCCGCAGCCTCTCTTACAGTCAAGATCTCGCTCTCTGCTTGGGGATTACCATCAACAAAGACAAATCTCAGATGTCGAACTGTACACCAACAACAATAGACCACAACTCCAAATCAGGTGCAAAGTTTATTGGTTTAGCGGTTTCTTCTCGTGATAGAGACTTCTTCAGAACAAACACACAAGGTTAACCCAGCCCTTAAATACCCGTTAATCAAGTACTTAATTGCATATTGAATCACATGATAATACTAAAGAAATAAATATACAAATTCAAAGTGTAAACATTAAAAGGTGTTATGTAAAATATGTAAAAATATTAAAAATGATGACTTAAGCCACAAACCATTTGGACACTAATAAACTAAAGGACTTAACCTGTAAGATGTTTTAATTTTGAAATACAAGCTATATTAATGGCCTCATTAATACCTGGATACTGTGTAGCGTCTAATCTAAGTTGCCATTTTAATTCACAAATATCCAGGCACACATCAATAATTTTGCCCTGTGGATCTTTGGCAACATAATCTACTACCAGAAACTTAACTATGCTCCTTAATATGTCTGAACAGGGTGTTAGTAATTTTACCCTTTCTTATGTCATACATATGTCCATTAACTCAAGTTAAAGAAACATCATTACCTTTATCTACCAACAGAATAAGCTACCCTTACCTTCCATCATAAAGGCTCATTCTATCAGATCTATGACTACTTCTGTAGCTTTTCATTCCAGAGGCTCTGTGGATGATATATGCGCAGCAGCCACTTGGGCAAGAACTCATACCTTCATATCTCATTACAAATTGGATTTGGCCTCCAGGGGACGAGCATCTTTTGGTTCTTTGGTGCTCAGGAATATCCTTCCTTAGGGCCACCCAGGACTCAAGTAGCTGGAGAATCGGTCCTATATGTAATGTATAAACAAAAGATTTACATCAGATAAAGAAGTTATGTCTTACCATAACATTCCATCTGTGTTGTAGATCTTTTGTTCATTCATTACTACCCACCCTCCTTCCCCCTGCCTTCACTCTTGGTAGACTTTAAGAACTCCTGGTTATGGTATTTGCTCAGACAGAGCCTCCTACCTTTTTTCCTATTACTACATCTTCTGTCTGGGGCGGGCAAACTTGATCTGGAGTATCTAGGAGAGGGGCATTGTGTGGTAGGTTCTTAGCTGAGAGTTTTTGGCTTGCACGAGCTGTAAAACGGCCATATCGGTTCTGATGATGGAACCGAGGTCCTATCTGTAATGAATGAACAAAAGGACTACAACACAGATGGAACATTGTGGTAAGACATAACTTCTTTTTTTGTTCCATTTCAGACTTTTCTGGTTAAAAAATGTTAAATAAATAAAATTAACAGGCATTTGAATTTCAGACTTCATATTCTTCAGGAAGTACATGGTAACACAAAACCTTTTATTCTAGCAATTTTCTAAGTTCATAAAATGAATATTTGAAATCTGTCCCTATTTTTGGGACTGCATTCCCCCATTATTGGCTTCGTCCAGGTTTTTTGTGCTAGGGTGAGAGCTATGGTGAGAACTGAATTCACTGAATATGTTTGGGGGCTGTATTCCCCTATTACTGGCTCTGTCCAGGTGTTTTGTGCTAAAAGGTTGACAGCTGTAGTGAGAACTGAATTAACTACATGGTAGCCATTTAAGTTTCAGTCTTTCTCCCTTTCACAAAACAGCTGATTTAGTATAGTGGTATGTTGCTCTGACTGTTTTGCCCAGGGTCCTGGGTTCAAGACTTGGCAGTGAAATGTATGGTGGTAACACAGCATTTTATTCTAGCAACTTTCCAAGATTATACAAGCAATGTTTAAAATGCGTCCCTGGTTTTTGGGCTTTTGCCCCCCCCCAATAAATTTTGGCTTTTTCTAGATTTTTTGTGCTGCAAAGTTGAGAGATACAGCTTGAGTGTCAAGTAGATTTTACAAGGAGCTGAGAGCTGCAGGGGAAGAGAGGTTTAGTGCTGCTTATGCTGAGTCTGCTTGCATTGTTAATAGCACAACAGGTAGTGTACTTTGTTTTGATGCAGAAGGCTGTGAGTTCTACTCCCATAGTATGTAGCTGCATTGCTGATACTGTACTGTGTTGTAAAAGGGGTGGATGCTGCAGTCCTTTTTTGGTGAAAATATGTAGTAACTATGAACCTGTTACAGTTTGCCATCCATTCCCTATTGCAATATTACTAACTTATCATTTTTTTAATGTAACATGTATTCCTCAAGGGCAACAGGCACTTTATTTGTAGATGAAACAATGAAATATAAAGTTGCTTGCTAGCAGCAACCTCTTCATTAGTTACAGATCTCTTTAATGTGGAATTATTTAGATGACTTTTATTTCTGTAGAGATTGTGCATATTTACTGATACTGGTGGACTGTAGAAGTTTGAGTACACTTTTATGATGGAAATGTTCTGAATTAGGCAGTTTTGTCATTATTGGTGCATGCATTTTTGTTTCATTGTTTACTGGAAAATGTTCAAAACAATAAATTTAAAATGCCCTCTAACAACTATTATGTATTATACAAGGAAATATAATTTAATACAATCAGGAAGGTGTATCAAAGAACACATGTATGTTTTGTGCGCAAAGGGCCTATGATTTGAAAACAGCCCAGAGTTGATCTTTATCTGCCACTAGCCAAATGTATTTTCTTTGAATGTGGGTTTCAATGAATGTGAGTTTTAAGGGCAGAGAAGTGTTAATGCTAAGTCTATTTTCATTGTGAGACTGCATTGCTTTGTTTAGCAGATGTCTATTAGTGTTTCTGCTGTAAAATGCAAAATAAAACTTTCAAATGAAATCCAAATCATCGTAGAAGTAAAGCAGTATGCATATTACAGTGTTTATGGTAAATGGGGCAAAATAGCCAAGTAATGGGACATTGGAATGGCTGCAGGGGGGAGGCTCCATTTGACCATGATTTTGTGAGGGGGGGGGCAAATTCAGACAGTCCTGGCTGAACCATACCGGTCAACTGTCCAGATTTTCCCAGAATGAATCGATTTTTACTTCTTATTTTTGTTTTGTTCCTCATAAAATTTGTGGTTTTCTGGCAAATCATTTAGGAATGAAGTCAATAAATAATGACAGACATTGAGTTTCAGACTTCATAACCTTCAGAAAAATGCATGCTAAAGCAAGACCTGTTATTCTATCAACTGTCTAAGTTTATACAATAGCAGTTTTT